>NW_009706507.1:0-55655 GCF_000703405.1 Apaloderma vittatum | reverse complement strand
TCCTGCTGTTCTCCACAATAAAAAATGTGGTGTCTTTACATTTAATCATGCTGGAGCAAAATTATTACTAGTATGCATCTTCTTGTTGCACAATACTTCAACATTTAATAATCATATTCAAAACAATATCCTTCTGACTTCTAAGTATATATGTATCTTCAGTTATACTAAGCTAATTAATCATGAATGTTTGAATAATCCCATGATATCATTAGCTAAAAGACCATCTTATCTCATTATGCATAATTGAGGGTAAAAAAAGAGACATTCACTGCAGCGCTGTATGTTTGTCCTAATTACAGTGATTTCACAAACTTAAAGCCCTGTTTTGATTATTTGGCTTTAGCATTTTCTTTGTTACTTAATAGTCTTCTAGGGAGGCTGTAGAACGCTTTCTCTGTCCTTGCTGAAAAGAATTATTAAAATGGGTTTGATAAAACGTCATTTTCCTTGATACTCAATCATGAGAGCAACTGTGCTAGCATTTGGATTCCTGTTTGCACTCAGAGAAGAAATACAAGCTGGAAGGCAAATGTGATTGAGTTTTGTGCTTTTTTTTGATAGGCAACATCTGAGTAAACCACCTAGGCTGCAGACAAGAATGCATCAGGAGGCCCTCAGAAAATAAAACAGCCTGTAAAGAAAGCATCCTATGTATAGTTCCTTTGCTTAGAGGCTTTTTAGTGCTATATTCACTAGAAATGGTAGATCCTGCAATGCACTTCCTGCACTTGCATTCAAAGTAATTCAATGTGGATAAATGAAGTAATCATAGAATCATAGAATGGCCTAGGCTGGAAGGGACCTTAGAGATCATCTAGTCCAACCTCCCTGTTATGGGCAAGGATGCCACCTCTCGACTAGACCAGGCAACACATGGGGACCGAGCAGGAATCGAACCCATGACCTCAGTGTTGGTCCTTGTTGCCAGCACCACGCTCAAACCACTGAGCTAACCGGCCCCCTAAGTAGGTCAAAAAGGAACCAGAAAAGGACCTATTTTATCTGCAAATAGAATCTAAGGTGACTAATTCCAATGGGGAGGCCTATGCTGCAAAATACCTGAAGTGAGATGACATAAACGGTGCTTCTAGAGTCTCAATTTTGGAGACTGGCATTAAACCAGGTTGTTAATTAATCTGTAAAGTAATACCCAACATATTTTTTTCCTGAAAGCAATGCAATATTCATTGGATGTATTATGCCCCAGTAGAATACTGATACATCTTCCTTTAGGAAAATTGCCAAATCATTGTTTTCTGCATTCTGAATGTAATGTGCTGAGCACCTAGTCCAAGGAGCTTTCTTGTTTTATTTTTTTATTGTTTTTTTTTTTCTCTCTTGGTTTGGTTTAAAAACAATTTATTTTGCTCCAAAATTCTTAAGAGCTGTTCTTAAGAGCTGGCTGCATAATGAAAAAAGCCACATGAATTCCAGTAGAGGATTATATGCCACAGCCTCATGCAAGGAGAGGCTTTGCACATAGTGTGTTCTCCGACTGGCTGCCAGCCTGCCCGTGCAGAAGTCCATTGACAGCCTATGGCCAAAGAGACTGAACGTGCTCCTATGCAGCCAGCTACCACTAAACTAGTATCTTACTTAGCTATCATCAGCCTCATTGGACACTTCAAAAGAAGCCTCTGGATGTAGTCAGAGCTATGTGTGCAGCTTCCCTCGACGAATGGAAACTGAATTTATACCTATGGACAGCTTTAGGTTACCTCTCAAAATACCATATGGGATTAGCAACAGTTGATTTTCACCTTCTGAGGTTCAAATGCTTCTCCCTACCATCTTTTTGAATCAGTAACGCACATGTCAGGTAACTTAACATCTATGGTCTTCCACTTCACTTCCTTGTCTCCAGAAAAACCCATTGAAGGTCACTGTTGCATCACTGGACTGCTCTTCAAACAGACTTCGTTAATGGTGGGGGAAAAAAAGAATGTCCATACATCAAACTTCACATGTTCAGGATGAAAGTTTGCGACATTCTTCAGGCCTTTACAGAAAATTCAAGAATTATATAAAAAACACAAATTATAGCCCTAGATTGGAGCTTCCTATTTATTTGATCAATTTTGAAAGTACCCCATAATGTCATTATACAGGTGAGAGAAACTGGTGCTGGAACTTTAAGCTTTTCCTTAGAAAAACCTTGGAGAAGAAAAGTTTCAGATTTTTCTTTGAATGGAGGGACAGAGAAGACAGCAATTCCAAATCAGAGTAGTTGCCTGAGGGAATAATTCAACAAACAGGAACTGAACATCTGTGAAGGAGATCAGTATGGGGAAAAGACACATGGCACATCCAGCTTTGGAGTCATGAAAAGTTCAAACAAATAAGGAAACAAGCAAATCCACAGAGATACCAAATCTCTCAAAAGCTAAACCAGAAGAACTCCGTCTCCCACTGTGCTCTCCTTGTCACCCAAGAGCACCACTTTAACGATAAGTTCCTCTCCAAGAGCTGCAACAAGCCTCAGCTCCTAACTCCCAAGCATTTCTGTTGTTCTAGACAAAGTCAGAAAAAAAAACCTCTCAAAACACAGAGCATTTGGCTCTTGTATGACTCTCAAAAGCAGTGAAAAGGGACCTGAGTGTAGAAGAAAAAAACACCAAAAATGCATGCCTTGCACTGGAGTAGGGCCTTTGGGGAATAGTAAATTAAATACATTTGGTTTTTCAGAGAAAAGTGGCAATCATTGGGCTTCATGGCATTTTTTAAACTTTTATTCTTGTCCCCTATCCCTTGACAATTCTTTATTTCATATTTTATATTTATCACATTTTTTGGTTTTAGTAAGATTGTAAAAATAAAGCCTCCAAATATCAATTCACGCTAAAATCTCTTGTTCCGTCCCATGTTCTCTGCAGAAAACACTCTCGGGATTTGTGACAAAATGTCTTGACATCTGTCAGCCCTCCTCAGCCAAACAAAGGTACTCACACTTTTCAGCAAGGCTCCTGGTTGCTGGAGGTTAAGCTGAACCTTGCAACAGGCCACAGCTGTCACTGAACCACCTTACCATTTGAGACAACAATTGCTCTGCTGCATCATTGACACCACAGGAACTAGACTCTGAAAGCCATGAAAATAAACACACATGATGGAGCCCTGCAATTATCTCTTATTTTGTAGGGACCCTTTTATCAAGATTACATTTCACCCACAAGTGCTCCACTTTCTGAAATACACAACAAATGGGTGTGGTATGCTCTCCCTAGTTTGTCTCACACACACATACAAGTCTTTCTGATGGACGCTGGGAAAGCTGGGGTAAATGGAAAATGCTCAATGCTTATACAACTGCTGTAACAGCAGCAGCTATAGAAGAATACAAGTAATAACTTACATCATGTCCATTCCTTTCAATGGCATGAAGAGCACGACATACTTTCACTTCATTTTTCATCAAGGTAAGGCAGCAACACAGGAGGCACATGTCGCACTGGCACCCACTAACTGAAGTCAAATATGGATTTCCCTTCTGTGTTTTTCTCCTCTCTTTGCATCACTGCTAGCACTTGCACATGCTGGCTGTTTGCTATAATTGAAAAAGATGATGTTGCACTTTGCCTAACCTTTGGGTTATCCTAGATGACACAGAAAAATACATTTTGGAAATTATGTAAAGCAAGTAAAAAACTTGCTTTTTTCACAAGCAAATAAAATATATGTTCTCTGTAGTTGAAGTCTGTTGAAGATATTGATGTATAAACCCAATCCTTTGTCTGTATTCCGCCATGTCTCAAAATTTCTGGTCTCCTAATATACCTGAGGCCTTCTAAGGATGTGTGCAGATCATACACAACAGTTTTGAAAGAACTTTTCTAAGGATAATAGATTCCCTAACCTCAGACACTTACGGTTTTACAATCGATTTATAGAAGTCAAAATGACCAACTTATCCAAATGCCATACAAAGGGGCACTTGAATATAAAATGTGACCACCCTTGAAGGGGCCAGAGCTTTTCCAATGATTCCATCTCATCTCAAATAAAAGCACTTCAAAGAGTCTCTGTAAGGCAGCTGCTGCCTGATAGACTGGTGGGGCAGAAATAAATTTTAAAAATATTATAAAAATAAAACAAGAGTATGATTCCATTAACTAAATGGGACTCAAGAAATGGCTACCATTACTCATTATTTCTGCCCTGTTGAAAGAGAGGAAGACTAATTACGAATGGATTTGTTTGTGTCTATAATCCCTTTACTTACAGACTTTTGCCTCTATAAGAATAATTGCAAACTCAGCGTAGGTCTTCCTGAAATGCATTACTCACAAGGACAAAACCAGTCCAGAATCCTAGCTAATGACAAAATGTTCCTCAGAATTAAAAATCGAGTTAATACGCTCACAGTTATTTGTCTCAGCTTATTGATTAATATTACATTTGGTTTTACTTCCCTTGGTGAAATCAATCCCATTCCTCAAACCAGACGGCTTACGCCTTGTCACTTCCACGTAATGAAATCAGCTATTAGATTCTGCACGGCTCAACCTGATAGGGATTTATCGGTGGCTCAATCTGTTCCCCCTTATCCAGAGACTCGGGACTTCGGAGGGCACTGACACCTGGAGGGAGGCAGTGGCCCTGCAACTAACTCCCTTTACCTGTAAAGTACCACTAAGCAAGGGAATTCTTCTTAAGGTGATGGACTTCTAAAAAATAGCAATAGGAGAAAAGCTCAGTTGGTGCCTTCTAACCTACAACCTATTCTGAGGCAGATGAACAGGCACTAATTTTGCTTTCCTGCATCTGAGCCACAAAGCCTCTCAGCTATTTTGAGATGGGTCTTTTGGATTTGCATTATTTTTTACTCCAAAAAGAGAGAGTGTGTCTTTTGCCAGAGTCATCAGTGAGAAAACAGGATGAGAAATGGAAAACATTAATAAAAGCCATGGAGGCAGCTGTGTGAAGTGCAGGGTGCAGTCGCCAGGAGTGGCTCCAGCTGCTACTGCAGTGAGGAAACAGGAAATAATCCAAGAAGTGGATACAAAAAAGAGGATGTAATACTGGGAGCTGCACACATTTCAGGGACAGATTCCCAAACTACAGAATGAAAATCCTGAGCCCACTTAAATTTTTCTCAAAGTTTGGGGTTATTCTGCTGAAAGAGTATAATTAACTGTTGCATCATTGGTGGCTGGGTGACTTAGTTAAGGACACTGAGCACTGGTGCACCCTGCCAGGTGGGATGAAGAACATCAAACTATACTTAAGAGCATATCACGCACCATCATGCACGACCTTCCAAAGGCATATGAAAATTAGACTCTATGCTGCAGGATACAGTCTAATTCTGTAGGTGAATTCCTGATCAAAACTGAGAAATTTCTAAATTTGGTTCTAAATCTAATCTACAAATCCTATTATTATTTCCTATTATTACTATTATTTTATTCCTAGTATTATTATTTTATCCTAGTATTATTCATAAAAACTCACTTAACGACATGGGATAGTCAGATTCTGTGACTTTCACTCACTTCAAGTTGTATGTGCTTTATCAATCAGAAGTTAGGAGAAATACTTAAAAGCTTAAGAAGCTACCCACCATGGCTGAATGTGTACTGAGGAACTTGTACCATAAATTCAGGGTGAAGACAGTGGCAGCTGTCACTCAGACAAAAAAGAAATCATAGATTTTATTTATTTATTCCCCCTTCTCTTCCCCTATCCCACTGCCACCTTCCACTAAGGAAGGAATTGGTGATTACAGATATATCACAGATTACTGACTCCCTCAGTGTGCAGGTACAAGTATATGCACATTTAGTAATATTTTGAGTATTTGTACCCTATAATCCAGTCATGGTTTCAGCTTTTTAACTTTCTACTCCTCATACTCTTACATGCCTAACACAGTCTAGCTTCTACACTCTATCTGCCAGATTCCCTCTCGCTGCAGGAAAATACACTTCTGCAGCTTTCTGGTTTAGTGGCAGCCAGTTTGTGGTGCAGATAGCAGATACTACGTGAACCATTCTGCGCTCATGCCTAGATTGATTGCAAGCTACAGGTAACTGGACATTTTGACTCAGCTGGTTCCTCATAGCTATGGGCTCCCACGTTGCTACACTACTCCAGAAGGGAGTAACTGGCTCAAAAACTTGAAAGGAATAGAGTAAACATGAAAAATTTTTCTGAAGTGTGGATATCATTTTCAGTGGTGAAAAGTCAGTAATACCATTCAGCTTGGTTCCATTCATTATGTCATGTCTACAGTAACGTTGCCAAGATCAGAATGTGATTTTAAAGTTTACACATTTCCTACAGATATTTCTTTTATAAATAAGTAGGTACTGTGGAGTTTCACAGGTAATAAAGTAGCTGAAACAAAAGGAGAGAAAATACAGTGTCATATAGAAGGGCTAGTGGGTGAGGAGTCTGGACAGTCTGAACACCTGGAACAACGCTGCAGCCATCCCTTAGGGAAGTTAGAGGGCTTTCCACACTACCGAAGGCTACAGAGCACTACACACAGTTACAGCTTGCCACCCATCAAGGTGCCAAATCCTTCCCTGAGGTAACTCAAGCAGTTCCAGGGGATTTACTGTGAAAGTGGTGAAACAGGCCCCCAAACAAATAGAAATCTACTCACAGATACAAGTAACAAAGCAGAGCGAGAAAGAATCATAACCCAGCGGCTACCAAACTACCATCTCATGGGACCTACTAAGATCATTTTTCATGCAGAAGTTTTGCCTGTTGTAAAATGACATTTCTCCTCCCTCCACGTTGCCTCGGTGCCACCGAGCGTACCTGCAGAGGCAGCGATGCCAGGGGCCCCTCAGGCTCAGAGTAAGTTTGGGCCAGTTCCTGCTCCTGCCTTTGGTCAGCTGGGCTCTCGCTGCCACTGGGGCTGTGCAGCAAGGACGCCTCGACTGCAGCCAGCACTGGCAGCGCTCCTGTCAGCCGTGCACAGCCATACGCCTCTCCCATTTAAGCCTCTGGAGAGCATTCGCTGCTCCAAGCTGCCAGCTGCCCTTCCCGCCCGGAGTCAGGGGCAGCCGGTGGGATGTCTGACCCAGCCTGGCCCACGCTCTGCAAAGAGACCCCAGGAGCGCCTGGCAGGTCAATTCACTTTTTTGCCCAGGGTGCTTGTCAGCAAGAATAACTGCCTGGCCTCCCAGGTGTTGTGAAGATGGTTAACATGTGTTGTTAAAGCTTTCACCATTACAGGAACTGCATCAATTTCATATAATTTCATAGTGGCCATCCTGAGCACATTTTTAAACCTCTGATCTTCCTAATGAAAAGATGTGCTACTACAAAGCAGCACCAGAAGGCAAGCAGCCCAAAGACAGGCTTCTTATCAACTCAGCGAAACTAGTTATAGCATTGCTGCAAATGAGTTTATCTGCTTGACATGTAAGTTCACCTGACTTGCAGGACGCATTCAGCTACATTTTTCAGATATGGGGTGCATTTTATTGACTTCTATTTGATACTATATTGAATTTGGCACTGAAACAGTCATTATACCTTAACATCTCAGCAGGACATGCTGCTGCCTGCGGCACTGTTGTAGTAAATCTAGCTCCAAAGTGACAATTAGTTGTGCTCCGTGTTTAGTTGTGCAAGAGCACAGGAGGGGAGAGTCACAATTAGAGCATTTTGAAACTAATAGGAGTGATCTCCTCCCAGCATCATACAAATTGACCAAGATTTAAACTAGATGTCATACCCTGTTATTTTGCTTTCCTGACAAAAATGTAACTAATGAGAACTACAGCCACCTAAACAAAGATACTTTGTAGATACAACTCTTTCACCAGTTGTTCTAAAGTAAAATAAAAGGAGAAAGAGCAGAGAAATCAGTTGCTGACATAATTTTATTTTATTTTTCTTTGCTTTCCTACGAAGAGTCTGGGGTCACTGGGAGCCCAAGATATTCATTATATTGTTTCCCTTGGGTAATTCCGAAAAGGGCACAGAATGTCAGTAATCATCCCCTTTACGTCTTAGTGGCAAGTTTATGATTGAAGGATTACCTTGCTAATACATGCTTAAATGAGGCTCTGGCGATGTTAGTGATATTTAAAAGAGCTCTGGCATTTGAAACAGTCTGCAACAAGAGATTGTGCTGATAAACAGAACCGAGTTCACGTTAGGCTGGCTCTGAGACTGAAAGCTTTAACATCAGCTCTGTTCTGACACTCTGCTTTTTTAATCCACAGCAAAACTGTTTGGTACCAAATGCTGACCATATCACAAAAGCTGAAAATGATGGGGAAATTAAAAAATGTTATCAAATGAAAAAACATATGAAAGTAGCTTATATTTACCAGCTGGTATTATTTATTATTATTATTATATATCAATGTTTAAATTTAACTTTATGTTATAGGAATTCTTTTAAACTAGTAGGAAGACACACAGAATGTAAACACTGCAGTATCTGGTTATTTTTATTTACATTTTTGATCGTTCTTCTAAGTGTAACAAACATTTAATTAATAACTCGTGCAAGATAATATTGACTCATGCCAACCTGCACTAGAAAGGTCTTTCTACACTCAGCTGGATTCCCCTAGATTGTTCTATTTTTTATTTTTACCTGTAGGAAAAGAAGCAAAACTGGTTTTCATAGAGGGTTTTAAACCATGACCTTTTAGACTACTAAAAGATAGTCAATTATTTGTGAAGCCCTTTTCAGAGGCTCAACTGGAGTTCAGTATTTAAATTCTGGACATAATTCCCTAATGTTTCATGGTGAGGATGTAGAAGTTTTATATATAATACGACTTGTTTGGGAATACAATTTTTTAAGTTAACTGTCAAATTAAGTCTTTTACCTTTCTTTCCCAGTGTCTTTGCTACCTCTCTATCATTGCTGCAAATCTCACTTGCCCCTTGTTAAGTGGGTTTATCTCTTGATGTAATATTTGACTCTTCTCTGTCTCTTTCTTACTTTTTACTAGATACCTTGTTTATTAAACCATAGGTAGTAACTGCATTTCTCTCCATTACTACTGACAGGCAGCCTTTTTTTTTTTAAAAAAAAAAGGCATCAGAAAAAACAGGCCAAATTTTGCACCTCAGGAATTTTGGGCTGTCCAATGGAAACTGAGCGAATAGTACTGTTGTTGTATCACACAGTATGCTTTGTAGACCAAAAGAGTCAGCCAAGTTGGGAATCTAGAAGTCAGTGGTAATAGCACAAAAGAAGCATAACCAAATCTAGTATAAAAAAAAAATAAGATTCAATTTCTGATAATTTCTCATTTGATTTTATCATGAAAATCACTTTTCTATTCCAAGAAAGAATGCTGTGGTTAGCCAAGTGACCAGAGCTGAGAAAGCATTTATATTACCAAATGCCATCAGAATACAGATAAAGGGTTTCAGATCCCACAATCTAGCTAGATCCTTGAGGTTTCTTGGAGCAAGAGGTTACACAAAGGAGTTATTCAGTATTTTCTATCAGATGGTCAATTAGTTTCCATTTGACAGGCTTGACAGTAGCTCCTGAAAAAAGTGCAACCTTGGCAGTGCGATAGGTGAAGGATCTACTTTTAATAGCTTTTGGTTTGCAAGCAGAATGTCACTCAAAAACTGATTTGGTGAGTATCTTGCATGTCAGTAACTGTTTCCTAAAATGGTTTAATATCCTTAAGGTGATTTAGCTTGTCAAAGGGTTCAGTGTCTTTCACTTCACAAGACAAGAGAGGGAAAAAAAAAAGTTTTTCCCTTTACTACAACTTTTGAATAAGAAGTATTCGAAATTGTGTATTTATTACCACTTAACAGCTTGAGGTCTATATGCCCCATTGGGTCACTCAGCATGTGCTGGCAAAGTACATTTTTGTTTCAAAATATAGAGTGCACTTGTGCTTTAGTGTACCATTCTGTGATTCTTTCCATCTTAGGAGTGCTTCAAAGGTAAATTGAATTAATTGCATCTGCAGATACCTATCTCTGTTCACTAAACTTAACATTGAGATGTCTAAAGTGCAATTGCACTAATCTGATGCATATGTTCCTCTAAATCTTAGATGTCTTTGGTACCAATAGTCATCACAGCCTCACATCTCCCATAATTTAAATGTCACCATTACTGGATAAAGAAACAGAGGTGAAGGGAGTTGCCTACTGTCATGAGGAACACCTACAAACAGAGCTAAGAAGTGAATTCAGAAGACTAATTTTACTCTTGTGCAACACTAAAAAAAGAATCATCAGTCTTTAATGTGTATGCAAATGTATTTTCCTTCCCTCAGTGAGAGGTTAAATGTGTAGTTAGAAACTCAATGAGATCAAGAATGCTGTTTCTCAAGACTGCCTCTGAGAATACTATCCTACCTCTGCCTGGGATGGACCTCATGGTGTCCTTCCACATCTGGAATTCAGTGTGAGCCAGACAGCAGAAAGAGAGTCTCTCTCAAGATTTTACAGCCAAGCCCTCATAAGGTCAGTGCCTTATCTTGCCACACAAAAACACACCTTGTGTTAGCAGGGCCAGCCATACTACAAACTGGCCCCTTTACTAGTGGAGTATCCCTCCACTCTAGAGAAATAAGCTCCTGTCTAATCACATTACAACTTCAACTACTGCTCCCTAAGAACAAGTAACTTTCTCAAGCCAAAGTTTGCCTTGTTTTGTTTTATTTTTCTTAAAGCAACACCGACTTCAATTTTCCATTTGTGCCAAGGGCACGAGCGAACCCACATGACTTTTGCCTTTGTTTTTTCTTAAACCTACGTAACTTTCCTGCACCTATTTCAGCTAGTAAGTGGTAAGCACTACTTGCTTTTCCAAATTAAAAAGGCAGGAGCAAAATGTCAAGATTGCAAATGACACATAATGATTTCACTGTAGACTCCTGAGGATGAGAAAATTATAGGGTTAGGGAACAAGAATAAAATAATTATATCTTTTAGAATACTTTATGAACAAAAGCATTTATTTAACTGGAGTTCTCTGCTGAGTTTAAATGCTTCACAATAAATTAATTATGAAATTAATTGCAGAATTAGAAATTATTTTTTAAAGGAGGCAGGAAGAACGTGAAAGTGGGACCTTTTCTTTTAATAAATCTTCCACTTACATAGCTTACACAGCTGAGCAGGTTTTCCAACTCAGTACTGTTTGAAAAAACACATTTCAGAAAGTGGCTTTCTCTCTCGATGTAATACAAAGAAACCGTTAGCTCAAGAAGGTAAAATGCAGGACACAGGCAACAGTCCTAAGAAGGCAAAATACAGATAACTATAAGGCTCCAGGGACAGCAGCCTTAGAGCAGCCTTCCAGCACTTAAAGGGGGCTAAAGGAAAGATTGGGAGGGACTCTTTATCACGGAGTGTGATAGGACAAGGGGTAATGGTTTCAAACTGAAAGAGGGTAGATTTAGATTAGATGTTAGGAAGAAATTCTTTTCTGTGAGGGTAGTGAGACACTGGAAGAGGTTGCCCAGAAAAGCTGGGATGCCCTCTCCCTGGAAGTGTACAAGACCAGGCTGGACAGGGCTTTGAGCAACCGGGTCTGGTGGAAGGTGTCCCTGCCCCTGGCAGACTTCTTGGAACCAGATGATCAATTAAGGTCCCTTCCACTCCAAACCATTCTATGACTCTGTGAAAATATAAATAACTGAAGCTACCATTCCTTGCTGAATGAAACCTTTCTGGCTCAGGTTAAGGAAGCTAAGACAGCAAAGTTCAAAAGCTGATAACTCAGTGAAGATATTATAGATATTAAATAGCTCAGGATAAAGCTTTGTGACAGCATACTCGTCAAAGCTGTTTTTGTTAAAAAAAACCTCACATCTTTGAATCTTTGGATCTTTCCTCTGAAAGATCCAAGTAAAGATGAAGTAATTTAACTAAATTACAAATTCAGCGCCTACAGTATATAAGTTACTTTCACCACTCAACAAAAATATAGGCCATAGTACAGCAATACAGAATAACTAAAGAATGTATGGCAGTGTTTAGTTCTGTCCTACCTTCTCAGCATCAATGACATTTGGAGAGGTTAACTATTATTCCTTGCAGGAGAGTAGTCCAGCAGGAAAACATTTTCAAGACCTGCCCTGACACCTCTGTGGCATCTCCATTTCTCATATGTAATAAAGTTAGCATTAAGAGGCCATGATGAAAACATGGAAAATTTTCCCAGGCTTGAAACAGTATTTCAGTTGAGTCTGAAGAATATGCAGGATCTACAAACACTGAAAAATCTGCTATACTGTCTCCACAGGTAATGAGCTTGTAACACCCCGAAATTAGACTATCATGTTCATAGCAAACTTCAGCCACCCAATACTTTCAAAAATTCTTTCATTCCCGTTAGAAAGTATAAAGCTGAATTTCTGCCCTGAACTTTAGCCAGCTCACAAAAGTAATTTTGCAAGGGCAGCCGTGACACTGCAATAGCAATTTTTGTTTCATAAGGAGCTTTAGGGCCTTTCATATAGAAGCCACTAGCCAGAGTGAAAATATTGCAAAAAAAAAATCCTACCAAAGTACAAATTTCATGTTTAGTACTTGTTAGCATTTATTTAGCAATCAAAAAGAGAATTTGTAAACCTTGTCTCCTGAATTAAATTTCTGTGTTTACTTCCCTTCTCTTAATGCCCACATTCTTTGGCCATCTGAAAAATTATCCTTCAAGTACAAGATCAGCTGACTGAGGAAAATCAATGGGATAAAACCTCTTTTCCACAGAAATCATCAAGACTTTTAGACCACTACAACGAAACAGTTTTTGTTATCTTACAGATCAATAGCTAGAAACATAGCAGTATGGCTATAGATAACGCATCTATAAACACATAATCCTTTCCCCAGTCTTATTCTATCTTTTCTGCTGAATTGAAAATCTCCTGAAAACAATGGCACAGTTTTCAGTGATTTAAACTTTCCATTAGATCCTGCCATGCCTCTATTTAATGCATCTGTTCCAGACAGAACACAAACATGCAAAGGTGAGTGGAAATGAAAAAGTAAGGCAGACGTAAAATTAAATCTGTGCCTCTAAGCATGAAATGGCTTCAGATAAAGCTTAGTTCTCAAAGCAAAAAATAATAATAAAAAAAAAATCTTTGTGAAAGCAAGAGGGATCAGTGCTCCTATGAGCTGAAACAGTGAAATCCGCCTGAGCTGCACATGTACTTCTCAAGGGCACTTCTCAGAGAGCTCCACAGGTCTCCAGACAAGCTGGAAATTTGAAAAATGAAGTGGTCCTCAAGTCCTGCTGCTTCTCTTTTTTATTTAAAGGCCCCAAGTGGCATTTGCACAAGATACATAGTCCCTATAGCTGGAAGAGCTCTTCAGCTAAATCAGCAGCACTAAACAGCACTTAGAAGAGTTGTGCCCACATCTGCTTGACTAGGTTTAGTTTCTGCCTAGGTCAGTGTTTCCAGCTGGCTATGGCAGAATTACATTTAATCTGCACAGATTTTTAGTCACAATATGCTATATTCACATCCAAATTTTTACCAGCCTGAAGGCATGGTCAAAATGAAGCCTGACCTCTTTTGTTTCATCTCACCTCTTCTACAACCTAGGGACAGCCTCCATGCTTTCCCCTCTTCTGAAACACCCATTAGAAACTTTGTAATAAATCTGAAGTAGCACTATGCATAAAAATGTTTCCTAGAGAGGACAGTTTTAAAGCTTTTTCCTTAAGAAAAACAAGTAAGTCAATCTCCCCAAATAAAAGGACTTTCTGCAAAGTCAACTGCTTTTTTCCGTCTACAAATAATTGAACTTAACACCTTTGCCACCTGAAGTCTTCTCCGTCCTGCATCAGTCTTTTGCACTTGTTGTGTCAAAAGGGACAAAGCTATTTGGCAGAAGCTAAATCCCCTTGCATTCCAGCTTGTCCTCAGATATCAGAGGGGCTGAGGGTGGTTAGGCTTAGATTCTGAGTGATGCCCAATTCAGCGTTAATATTTTGGACTACTAACTCACGTGCCAATGCACCTTCGATCTGGCAGAGCCCCTGGACTCCCACGGCCAGGCTTCATGAGAGTGGCAGCGTTCCCTTACGAACTCACACAGCCAAACTCAGCGTGGCAGTGCTGACAGGGACTCACACAGCCTGATCGGAATTAAACAGAGTTTACTGAAGCAACAGACCAATTTGTTTTGATTGCTGGGGATAGTGACTGTCTGCAAAGCACGTGCAAAGTGTAGATGGTACAACCTGGTTACAAATATGTTAGATTACGAGCGACTCTATAGAGATTTTCTAAGTATCCCAGGGAAGCGCTTAGTGAGACCAAGTGTTTAAGTCTTACCAAAGGCGTCCCTACGGGGCGGGAAGAGAGGCTCAGCCTGTCAACTGATCCCAGAAATCAGAGGTGGTCAGTGGTGGTATCTTCCCTAACACTGCCCCCTCTCTCGGGCTTTTTATGTTATTTGTTACCTTTCAGGTGGAGCTTGAGTGACTCTAGTCATGCGTATCTGTATTGTGATAGGTGTAAACATTCAGCGCTTCGCTTTTACAGGTATAGACTATAAAAACTTAGGGCGCAAGCTCAGGGAGGGGTGGTCACACCTCAGAGGCGGGTAGTTTTTGGGATGGAGGTGTATTTTGTTATTAGAATGAGATTATAATGAACATAGTTTACCCAAAGGATGGCATTTTATCAAAAAATGACAGACTCTTGTCCCAGGGTACTAAACGTGCAGCTTACTGGCTCCCCGGTGTCTCCAGGCTCCTTTGTACGCACAAAGCTTGACCACGGTGTCTTCACTCCATTCTACACTCCATGTGGTTTTCTCTTAGAGTAAGAACATCAAGCTCCCTTAATGGTACCAGCCCTTAAGGTTACCTCAGAAAGCCCTGTGGGGAGAGCACCTTACATACCAGCTGCACATTGTCCTGGAAACCTTCTCTATATTCTGATGTGTGAACAATGCTACACAGTTGAGTCATTTTGGACAATTATCCCACACCGCATGATATGGAAAAGGTTAATTTCCAAGAACTAGGCACTCTTGCAATGATTCAACAAAGATGGTTGCCTTGTGGTTAAAATCAAAGTCTAGGGAAAAAGCGCTTTACTTCCACACCGCCTACTTATATTTTAATTGTGTGTCCCCATTTTTTCCTTCTTTTTTAAACATCTTACAGTCAACATCATTTTAATAACATTAAGAAGGCTCAGGCAGATGAGAGCAGGAACAGCTCATTACTGCTGCTATGGATCATTATTGACTCACTGCATTCTTCAGCAGGGGTCAGTATCTTCTGTACCATTTCATCTTTTCAGCCTGGTATTTAAAATAACATTTTAATGACATATCCACAATGTAAACAGGGGAGAAGAGCTTAGGGTAAAGGTCAGTAACTTTTCTCTTTTTTTAATCTCAGTTGGAAAACTGAATGTTTGATGCCTGTACAGGGCTTTATTAATTGCCTTAAGTTATTAAAAGACCATGATTCTTCTTTCCATTGCTGTTCCTCAAGCAAATAAATGTGACCACGCGGAGGTGCAAGTTCTTGCCCATTTACCACCCTTACACTAGATCTTGCCTCATCCCATTTGCGTATAGAAAGAGGGGGATGCCCGTAGACCTGTGTGGCAAACAACAACATATGCATACATTATGGCCTTTCAGAGAGAATCATTTACCCTCCTTAATACCTGCTCGGCTCCACTGTTCTTAGCTGTGTTTTTCCTGAGAAGTGGGAAGTGAAGGTGCCTGGCATTGCCTCCTCAATTTCAATATTGCTGTCATAAAAACAGCCTTCCAGATGCAATTCCCCCAGAACTGGATTTTGCTTTTTCTCTGTCAGCATCAACTCAAAGTAATTCACGTGAACTATGTAATTACATGAGCTAAGGGATGAGGTACCACATCTGAAAGTCATTCTTCATAACTTCTCACTAACCCATCTGAGAAAATGCCATCGGTAGTCTTTTTGTACAAGTGCACTGTTTCAAGGCAGTTAAGGAAGAGGGAGAGAAAAAGTAAATTAAAACAGTGTCAGTGTCATCTACATACACATGAAAGGCAAGGTAAATGAAGCAGATGTGAACTTTTCTTGGAAGATCCTATTAACTAATTCATCTTTCCTAAACTAGTTAATGCACCTTATGCTTTTGTTTATTGCACTGTATTACAAATTTCTCCCCAGGAACCCTGTGTTTCTCTTCCTGGAAACAGGGATTGGCACCAAAAGAAAATTCAAAGTGCATAAGATGTAAGAACTGAGAAAGACCTTTGGGACAAAAACATGCACAGGCTGATTAAAGATGTATTACTTACACCCTGAGGAGCCAAGATAGACTTGTAAACCAGGCTTAGTGTTGTCAGCCTCAACGGGAGATTGGGTACAAGTGCTGTCACTCCTTCACTGGGCCTGCTTTTACAAGCTAGTTCCTATTTCCTGACAAAGAAAAGGCAATGTCTTGACCTTCATGTGGACATCTGGGTACAAAGATGCTTGTGGAAAAAAAAAAAATAATCGAAATATATCTACAGAACATCAATAAAAAGAGTAGTGCAAACTCAATTTCCCCTTCCTCCTGTGTTGCTCATATTTAAACAGAAAGAGGTTCTCTGAGCCAGACTTAAGCTCCCTATAAGAAACTGTTGAGGTCAAGCTGGAGGATGAACATAATCCATTGGGTTTGTTTTCTGTATGAAAGCAGAAAGCCCCTCACTGCCTGATGCAATTATCTGGTTAGATTTGCTTTGCTTTCTGATCCTATCCTACACAAAAGACATATTTCTGGAAAAGGCTGTATACATATCTCCTCCGGTCACTGGCAGAACAAGATGAATAGGACTTGATCACAATCCAGTGTCAGGCTCTATCTCCCTCAGACATACAATATGTCATGATGGCACTCCTAACCAGAGGTGAAAATAAACTCAGCTCACCTCAGCCAGCATAGTGAGCCCGCACAGGAGCTTTAGAAAGCATTGGGCAGGGTATTTTTACAACTCACCTTTTATCCTAGGTAAAAACCACACATTCATATGCTGTATATGAGTAATTTCAGCCTCTGGATTTGGTGGATGCTGACTGCTCCTTTGAGGAAGATGTTTTGCTCTGCCATGGGGTACATCACATATTTATTACATTGGTCAAGAAAGGGCGAGTTGAACAGTGGTAAGTGGGTGTGACTGAGTCTAAGTGAGTGTGAAGGAGTCTAAAGTTGGCTCATCATACTTGGCAAAGGTGCAGGTTAATATAGAAGAGTTCTTTAATTTACACCTTCACACTTTCACACATCCTCTTGTGTGTTGCAAAAGAGCAGCTTCTGCAACCCTTTCAACTCACGCCCTGCCTGCCACTGTGTCATTCACACCAGCTTAACACACCAGGCCTGGGTCCACAGGGCACAGCAAGACCAGGCAGCTGTTCCCAGCTCAGCAGTAACAGCTCCCACACAGTGTGCTACAGCTCCATTTTAACAGGAGATTACTGAGAACACTAGGATTAACATTTGCATTTGGGTTTTTTTACACATTCCTGGTAAGCCACAGTGCCGGTAGTTGACCTGGAGCACGATTTTATAAAAAGCAGTTAGAAAAGCAGCCCCCTGCGGCTCTGCCCACAGGTATGTGAAGGGGAGTGTTAAAATACTGGTGGAATCACAACAATTTACTGTGATGTCTGGTGAAACTCTGAGTTTATACGTGTCCTCCTCCACATTCTTATTTCTATTTTTCATTACTTCCACTGAATCAAACTCCTACCTTGACAAGCACAGGTCAGTATGTTTGGCTTGTCACGTTTCCATGACATGAACAGCCACTGATTAATAAAAAAACTTGTCAAAGAAAGCTTCTGTCGCTGTTGATAGAGACTGTTAGAGAATGATATTAAGTTCAAGGATGGGAGATTGTTTAGGGTAGTTATTTTTTATGTATCTTTTTATATTTGAGGTATATTTTGGACAAGTTCTCACAAGGTGTGAAAGACATGCAGGCACAGAAAGCCTCTGCTTCACTTCACTGGCTGCTTTGCCATGGTACCATGGCTTTTCCTTGCCGAGTGGTGTCCTAATTTCACAGAATAATAGAAACATTTTGGAATATGTAAATTACAAAGACAGCACCACTGCAAGGTAAGAAGAGGTAAAGGATGAGATATTTAACTCGGAATACCCTAAAGACAATTATTTCATTTTGGAAAATGTCTGCTTTTTCTTGATACTAAATAAGCATAAATGCAGCTTTCACTGACTTTTAAAAACGTATTCACTTCTATTGGGATAATAATATTTTGAACTTACTGTACCTTTCACACCAGAATCTCAAAGAACTTAAAAAACATGCTTAATGCACCCTTTTTGAGGCATTAAGCTCTGTTACTCTGCTCTGTACATAAACTGAAGCACGAAATGATTACAGAGTTTGCCCAATCACACATCAATTGAGTCTCAGATCTCAGAATAGAACCCAGAGGCCCACCATGCCAGTGTCTTGTCACTCTGTAACTATTAGATTTTGTTCTTTCTAAAAAGCTGAAAGAAAGGAAAATACATATAGCATAATCAAAATCTGAATCATATTCCAACAAATTCAGTAATAAAGGCCTGATGATGAATAGCATATTTATCTCCTTGCTCTACTGAAGTATTCTCAGTGTTTGCTTCACTTGTACTTCTATAAATCTGACAGCAAGTTCTTTGGAAAGCGATGACTCTAATCCAATTTACAGCATTCATTTGATGCGCCTTTCTTTGTCCATCAAATCTGTGCCTTCTGATTCACTTCCTGACTCACTGCAGTTTTACACTGGTGTAGCTCAATTGAAATCAATTTTGTCCGGGTGGGATTTTACTGCTTTTCAGTGAAAAGCTGCATTTACTTGCCCAAAATAGAGTCTAAGGAGAGATGGGGGCGGAGGGTGCCGGGAAAGAGAAGATAAAGGTCCTTGTATCAGATTAAGGGATTTTCAATAAATTGGTAACATGGAAGTATTTGTAGATGAGAAATTGGTTGCTCTGAGGAGCTGACTTCAAATTCAGGTCAGTTTAAGGTCAAAACTGGCTTGATAGACACCTTGAAAAGATGATTATTTGCATTATACAAGCACAGAAGCCTTAAGAATCCCTGATTCCTGCTAATGCATAGCAGGCAGTCCCTGTCTCCAGGAGCCTGATCCCTTGAGCAGTGCACAGGAAAAAAGACAGGAAATTACTGAAGGTGAAGTTTGTACCCCAATATAGAAATGGCTTATGGTTTTTACAAACAGAGGAAAAAGAAAGCATAGAACAAAGGTAAAAGCACCCAACACTGAAGTCCAAGAACTAACATAGGAAGAAATTCTGCTTTCTCCAAAGGTTACCCAAGATTTCAAAACACAGATCATTTGAAATCTAACCTGCTGACCTGAGTCCAAGACTGCCCTGGATCTTTGTCCAGTGCCTACATCAACTTTATTTCTAGGAATATCATGGTTATATTCAAATAAGAGCACATTATGTGCAAGTGATGGCATCAAAACTGGTAAGAAACCTGTGCAGCCTGAGGGGCCATGCACGCTCCATTCCATTCTCTGGCTACATTCAAATTCAGCTGCAGAAAATAAATACTTCTCCTCTAGCTGAACCAAGAGTGATAACAAATTCAGCTGGCAAGAAACTATGTAACCTTGCTCTCTTCATCTTCCCCAGGTCTTCCCTTGAAAGGTCAGCAGCTACAGAAGTCCAGCCCCTGCACTTGAAAAAGGTCCATTTGGAAGGAATGACCTCCAGCTTTGAATCGGGGTCCTGCTGTTGCTCACAGTGTACAAGGGAAAGGAGGATGAATGGCTGTGGGCAAGGCCTTTCCTCACTGGTCATTCCACTGCTGAGTCTCAGTACTCCTCTTAAACCTAAAGCCAGCCTAATCCTTTCCACAGGTAAAGGGGAGGGAGCCCTCAACCTCCTCTCAGCCCAGACTTAAAATCTGAACTATACTGCCTTCGCAGAATTTGCCTCAGACCCCATTTCATGCCTCCATGAATTAAAACTAACACGCTCCAAATATTGCTTTCTCGTTCCCTCCAAGGTTGTCTTAGCAGGGATGTGCTTATTTTTAAACTGAAAAAAGTTTGTAAAGTGAGGGAGGAGAGGTCCAAGGAATCTCGATGGGACAGAGTTGAGGTATTTTCAGATGTACAGAGCTTTGGTGGAGAGAGGTCTTCCTCTCCATCTTTGCAGGAAATTAATTTTATGTGTTTAAATAGGTTTGAGGAGAGATTTGTAATTAATAGTTTCAGACAGTGGCAAAATTAATACCTTATTCTCATTTAGACTGCTTCAACTCTTCTCTAACTTAAAAAGAGAAAACAAAAATAATCTGCATCAGTGGGAGTTAGCCTGAACCATCCACACAAAAAACTTCTTAACCCTGCTCCACCAAACTTTAATCCTACACACTTTCTGACCTGTAGTTCAAGTTCATACTTTTAATATCCACTTTGGAGTAATACTGCAAGCAAAGCTGCTTGAGTCCTGTGCATTGATGCTTTTCTACGCTTACATCAACAGGAAAGTAAGTCTTGTGAAAATAATAAGTGAAAAGAAAACACTAAGCGAGTCATGAAATGTTTCTCAAGAATGAGCGTGTAAATATACACACATGTTTACCACCACAGATGTAAGGTTCTCAGATTAAATTGTAATGTGAAGCCTTGTTCTAATGAAAGCCAGTGTCCTTAATGCTAAAAACACAAATAAACAGGCTTTTGTGTTAGTGGTACAAAAAAAATTTGACCATACATTATCATCCAAAAAATTCCAAAATCGAACATAAGACAGGCACAGCAGAGTATTGAGGAAAACTGAAATCTTTGTAAATGTTTTCACAGGAGATTAGGATCTCTACAGCCATGATAAGAGTAACAGCAAAACACAAGATTGGTTTGCAGTGTCAGAGTCAGATCAGCAGTCACAGAAGGTGTTAA
This sequence comes from Apaloderma vittatum, assembly GCF_000703405.1. Taxonomy (NCBI): domain Eukaryota; kingdom Metazoa; phylum Chordata; class Aves; order Trogoniformes; family Trogonidae; genus Apaloderma; species Apaloderma vittatum. The sequence goes on along the minus strand of NW_009706507.1, from coordinate 34,786 downwards.
AAAACAGCTGCTGGGTATTGGTGGAAATGTTCCCAAGCTCTTGATTCAGGATGAATTCCAGTATCAGTGTTTGTTAATCCACAATTTCATATCAGAAACACACGACACACTGATCTTTTTCGTGTTACTCAGTACATTACAGATCAAGCACCACTAAACATAGTTGGAAATTGGTGGTTGTAGTGAAGAGAATTGTAGTGGCTTTGTTCTTTAGCAAACCTTAAAACTGTAATCCAATAATTAACATTTTCAGCCAACTTAATATTATTAATAATGATCCTTTGTCATTGTCCTGGTTTCAACTGGGATAGAGTTAATTTTATTCCTAGTAGCTGGTACAGTCCTGTGCTCTGGATTTAGTGTGAGAATAATGTTAATAACAACAACTAAAACATCAGCATGTAAAGTAGTGCTCATCCTAAGTCAAGGATTTTTCAGTTTCCCATGCTCTGCCAGCAAGCAAGTGCACAAGAAGCTAGGAGGGAGCATGGCCAGGAGAGCTGACCCGAACTAGCCAAATGGATATTCCATACCATAGGACATCATGCCCAGTATGTAAACTAGGAAAGTTTGGCCAGGAGAGGTGGATTGCGGCTTGAGCATCTCTCAGTGGGTAGTGAGCAACTACATCGTGCATCACTCATCTTTTGGGGGGTTCAATTTCTCTCTTTTCGTTATATTCCTTTTCGTTACTACTACTATTATTAATAATATTGGTATTATTATAGTATTTTATTACTGATACTCTATTTTATTTTTGCTATTAAACTGTTCTTACCTAAACCCCTAACTTTTACTTTTTTTCCCCCCAATTCTCCTCCCAATCCACTGAGAGGGGGAAGGAGTAAGCAAGCAGCTGCCTGGTTCTTAGCTGCTGCCTGGTGTTAAATCACGAAAGTCATCATTCTGCTGTTTTCGCCATACATGCAAAGAACAGAAAGATCACAAGATCTACTACTTAACACGACTGATGAATAATTCAAAGGCAATGCATCTCACAAAGTTTTTAAATTTCACACAAGCAGTTCCAAATGAAGAACAAGTAAAAACAGCCACCAGTAATAATCACTATTATGATGCTTTCAGTGATCATTTTTCAGTAGTGAATAGCCATTAAAAGTTTGAGGATCTTTATCGATGTCTATGTTCTTTTAAAAAGAAGTGATCAAATTTCTTAACTGCAGCAAGCACTTAATCCAGCAGACCCAGAAAGCATTCCTCCTAACGTAAAAGCCGTCAGGGCATTTTCTGTGAGATTTCGTGGAAACAGCTCTCCACCATGGTTTGAGCAATCTAAATTTGGTAATATTGCAAGAACACTGTGAAGGCACGAGTTGGGGAAGAATTCTGCAGGGAGGTAAAGTGAGGAAGGCAACAGTAAGGAGTCTCTAAGAGTGGATGGCTGTCTTATTTTCTGTTGAAGATACTTGAATTGATAGTGAGGTTTTAGTTACTGTTTTCTTAAAGAGAATCTCAGACAGGTGTCTCTTAGTATTTCAAATCTAAATAAAAACTAATAGCATATCATAAACAAAGCTCTACTGGGCACAAAATGAGTAGTATTTTTTGCAAATGGACCAGATGTTTACAGGCCTCAAATTTGTGCACATACACTTGAGTTTCTAAATCTTCCTGCATATTCTGTGCGCTCAGTATTCATAAGCAGTAACAGTATGTTATTTAAGTACATCAAGACTAATTCTGAAGTCGTTAATCACACAAAAATTCAGTGTCAGCATCCCCACCATAAGAGTAAAGCAGGAGCAGAAAAGCAGTTTCCTATATGCTCTTATCATTAGAAAGCACTTCACAATGATAGAGGCTCTCTTAGGGTTTACTCCACATTCTGAACTTTAGCCAAATTAAGTAAAGATAAACTGAGTGAGATGTAAACCAAAAACAAAAGAAAAATGTTTAGTGCACATTATTCTGTATTTTGACCCAGACAACCTGAAATACTAGGCAACTTTAAAGTTTCCCTACCATATTAAATTAACCATGCAAGCATATAAGCAACTAAAGTTATTTGTGGTACAAAGTGCTGCTTGCTAGCTGGCATACCTTTCACATAATCAATGCAGGAATCAGTTGCATCTGTTCTGCAGTTAGGTGAAAAGTAGTAGGAACTCGTTTGCCCTCCACTATTATCCAGTATTAGCAGCACTCCATTCAAAAATGCCAACAATATGCTTGTCTGCATGGCACAAATCTTGTGCATGTGTTTAGGTAACCAGCTGGTATTTCTAAAGAGTTATGTTGATGATGTGATTGCTGGATAACAAGGAAGCATCCTTAGGGGCTGCCAACAGAAATTGCCCTTAACAGTTTGCCCCTGCATTGTAGTTCCCTTCTGGGTATAACAGCATCACATCTGTGTCCTGTGGCATGAAAAGAGGAGGCAACAACGTGATTACTATGACTGCATTCCTCCTCACTTAATTACCTGGCAAAGCCACCAGGTTTCTGAGATGGTGACCACAGGAAGTGTCTCAATTGAGGGGAAAAAAAAAAAAAAAGCCAAGCTTCTCTGATCTTGATACCATATAAATCAGAAACTGGAAGACTGTGCAGGAGGTCTTTGTGCCAGCTGGACACTTAGAAAAGGAAAAAAGCAGTAACAAGGAAGATTGAAGATTTGGGTTAAGGGACTTGATGAAAACATACAGGAACTATATGGCACAGGCAAAAATAGCATGCAGTTTAACAACAGCTTTCAAGTACAGAAACTATGGAAGTGAAGTTCTACTGCTTGCAACCTCTACCACTACCTCCATCTGTGGTTTTTTTTAACTTTACATCTTTTTTTTAATTTTATTTTTAGACTGCGTCCACCCATTTTTTGAGCACTCTGGAAATAATTAGTGTAGGTGTTTGATAGTTTAGGAGTGGCCTCCATGGTTTTCCATTACATTTCAGAGAAGGAAAATAAGGTCAGATCCAGAAAAAAAATGAACTGATGAGCACCACCAGGGACCAAGGAGGCAGAAACTGTCAGTTCTATACTTGATCCTCATCAGCTGCTGTGAATTGAACACCGAAAGCCTTAACAAAGAAGGCACAGATGTAAATCCTGGTATTGTGGTAAAGCAGAAATCTTCTTCTTTTAAAGTGCTGTGATTGCCTAGCAGTGAGGTCAGGAGAAATGTGGCACTGAAAAAAATTGAAAAATCCTTTTCTAAAGTCAGCAAATACTGCCATCCTTTGTGACTGCAGCTTTAGGTAAAAGGCTATTTTAGGTTGGGATTACACTATGAGGAGGAAAAGAACAGGTCTGATCTCCAAAGCAGCTAGGTCTGATCTCCAAAGCACCTAGAAACAACTGAGTAAAACTTTTATTTCAGATGTGCTCAAGGAAAGGATTTAATGTCTATATATAAAGGTTGGTAGGTGAGTATAAAAACCATAATAAGATCATTACCACAAACTGCAGACATCAGCTTGTTATATTTCCTTCCTTGAATTTTTTTTTCATATTTCTCTTGTCCCTTTGAATGATTTGTTTCCTTTTAACATTAGCAGCTCTAAATCTAGTGTTTCCATACTAATGACTCATACATAGTTTTAGAAAAACAGTATCAGACGCAATTTATGCTTCTTTACTAAATTTCAGGGTAAAAGAAAATGCTGCAACCAGCACATACACACAAAAAAAAAAGAAAAAAGAAACAGAAATTCTGTTCTACAAAAGCAAAACTGAGGTATGAACGTTGTTTTTACCTTGTTTCCCTTCTCCAGTGAAATATTATTTGGCATCTCTGAAAATTGAGCTTTGCTTATTGTAGAGTGAGACAGTAAGAAAAGCAGGCTGTTTATATCACCAACTAGTGCTGTACTTTTTGGCTGTGTCATTTTTCAATAGCTCAAGAGTTCCACCTCCACCTCAGAACCAGGGCTGATAACTGTGGGCTGCATTTCCTTCTCTGGGCTCCAGAAAAAAAACGCTACTTTCCACTCTTGCTCCTCAGAAATTCCATTTGCTTTCAGAGTGCTAGCATGAGAGCAGATTAATCACCTACCAGATCAAAAGAGTTGGTGCTCAAATCATTCTTCATTTTGTTCTGCTAGAGCTTCCACTTTCAGTCATCCAGTGTGAATAAACTGTGAAAACACACAAGGCACAAGCAGGTCATTGCTTATAGCTGGCATTCAGGCCATATCCAGCACCCGACAACTCGACAAGTCATGTTTACTGTACACTCCTTGACTGTTACACATAAAGAAACTGAATCTAGATATCTTGTAGAAACAAAAATCCAGGGCCAAGAGGAAGTGGAAACTGAGCCAAGTTCAGAAGAGATTAATAACTTCTTATTCAGCCCTCATTATGGCTCCTTTTCCACTGAAATCTGACATTTTCCTGTGAAAGCATTAGCTGAATAAATAAGACCTGGAGACTTCAGCCTCAAGGCTCCTTGGCTACCACCTTATCTTCTCTCCTCACCACCTGTCTACTTCAGGAGCACTGAGATGACATGAGAGATCAAATGGCTCACCTAAGCTAGCCTAGGAAAGTTATCCTAGCAGTAAATATATTTCTCTTTCCTAGCAAGCTGCAAAGGCTTTGAATCACACCTTGGTGTAGAAAAAGGAGTATGTTTCCTTAAGACACACCAGACGATGTAGAAGGGCAAGCAGCAGACCCAGAACTTTCCAGGATGCTCTCAGCTGTTAAAACTATTTGAAAGAGGTGAGGGGAGCATTGCCGAAGGGGCTGGCCTCCATCTCTCCCATCCTCAGACACACTTGCAACCATCATCTTCCCTGAGAGCATAAACGGGAGCCAAGCTGGGACCTTGCCATGGCAGCAACAAGGAGATGATAGACGTGGATAGGAAGTTAACATAAATAGATTACAAAATCAAGGAGGGCTTCAGAGACTCCACAGATTATTAGGGGAGGTTTAGAGTCTCGCAGCATTTGTTTTACTGTCACTTCTGAAGGATTTTTAAGGACCCATGGATTCCAGAGATGGCCCAGCCAGCCAATTAAAGTTATGATTCATTGCCATGGAGCTTATCATGATGGTTATCATCACGATTCTGTGGTATCATTCAATGAATGTCTCCAAACTAAAAGGATACGCTGATTGGCCATAATTAGTACTGCACCATAAATTCATGTAGGGCTTTAAAAACATTAAGAAACAGTATGTCTCCTCCCCAGAGAGCAATAGCCTATAACTAAGCCATTTTCTCAGACACAGCACAAGCATGATTAATTTAGCTAATAGCCAACAAGGACATGCTAATTACTTTTCTCTGACTAACAGTGACCCACGCGTCTGTGAGAAAATGTAGTTTTGAGGACAGAGCTAGAGGAAGATGCAAGCTTGGAAGCTCTAGGTTGTATTGAGGTTACTAAAGAGAGAGCATGCATCAGTGTCACCCACAAAGGAAACTCTAGTGGCTGTACGAGGTTATTTACCATTGGGCACCTGAACGAATGGTGTCAAAGAAAATGTTGCCCAGCTCTAGGCTTGAGGCTTATATTGTAAGAAAAAATAGTTAAATATGGTGTGTTACAGGCAAGTGAGGGAAGAAAAACAACCTGTACCTACTCTCCTCTAGACATTTATACTGTATACAATTATTTATTTTTCTTAAAAAAAACAAACTCACAAAAGTATTCAATTTTTGCTAGAATGTAATCCAGACAACCCTCAGTAATTTCTGTCTTTTATCAACCCCTTGCTCTTACTACTTTTTTTTTAACTCCATAGTACCAAATCTGAGCCTCTCTAATTAAAAATAATGTTTGGCCTCTCTCTTTTATTTATTACTCCCATATGGCTTCCTGGTGAGGATACTTTCATCCCAATTACTGTTCTTACAACAGCTGATCTGGCCACTCATTAATTTACACATCATTGCTTGGCTGAATTTCAGTTCTATCTTACTCATTGCAAGACAACTGGGTCAAATTAAATTTTTCTACAGAAAAGATAGAACTAATGCAAACTCAAGTTTAGAGCTGCAGAATTCCTAGAGCAAAGCCCTGATGAATTTGGTATAGGAGACATTCTTCACTTTTAAAGATGTTTCTGTATTCCTCAGTTCCCTGCTTTCCTCCAAAGGTGATTCTCTTTTAGCTTAGAAAGCAAGCACTTGGAGTTTAGAGTGCAAGGTCAGAATCAGTTCTATTCTTAGCTATATGCTTGAGCCTCCCGGGTGCCTGAAGTATGTGGTGAAAACAAACTACAAAGATAGGAACCCATGGTTTATCAGCTCTCTATCTCACTTCTTTTTGAAATCAGATTTAGCAGGAGATCCTACACATAACTACTACTGTGACTTAAGAGCTGAAGAAGAGATGCCTTCTATCTGCAGTTAGAGACAAGCAGTGAACACCAGAAAGCTTGTGCAAGCTGGAATTTGGCTGGAAGAAACTGCATCTCTGTCAACATAATTAGAGGCTCAGCAGTTTTTTGATTATTAATGTGCCTCAGAAATCTGCCAGGGCTTAACCAGTGAAACACCAATGGCCTACTCAGCTTTCAGTTTCTTGGAAGACTAGACATCCTTTACCTCTGGAGCCATCCAGCCTTCAGCACTTGCTGAAAGCAAAACAAATGCAGCGTGCACGCAACCATAACCACATGTCAGGATTATGCCTCTGCAAAATATCCCATCAGATCCTCAGATATCATCAACCCTCATGTTTGCTGAAGGCAGAAAGATTGCATTTTGCAAGCTTTGTTGAATGCTGAGGTTATTGGAGTGTGAGAATTTTCCTGCCAGTTCTTTATGAAATCACATGGACGATCCCAACAAATCTGTGCACTACAAAGCCAATTGATTCCTGAACAACTATTTTATTTAGCATCATAATACTGAGCCCTCAAGAGTGTTTAGCCCTTTGTGGCCTGAAGGCTTCTAGGATGATGAACATCTACTTTCTCATTTCAGGAGAATGTTTCACAGAGCGGTCAGTAATATCAGTCGTATACTACCATTTTATCTGTTAAACTCCCAGAGCAAGGGCAGTCTGCTTTTATGTTTGCCCAGAGTACCCAGAACAAAACTTCACTAAATTTTCAGGCATTGTTCTCTATTTCCTCTTTTACATATTTTAGGAATAAATGCCTCTGAAACAATATTCAGAGCCTATGGGCAATCCCATCTCCCAGGATGAGCAAGAACAAGAAGCGTAAAGTACCAGCAAGGAAGTGGACACAGACGACTCAGAGGTCCTGGCAAATGTCTCACCATAAGTAAAAGGACAGCCAAGACTGATCTCTCATCTAATTCTTTTTTCAATTGCAATGATCATTAAGCAATAAACAGATGAATAAAAATCAATGTCATGTGTGGAAATGGCCCACCAACAGGGAAATAAATAACTACATTCTTCAGTCCCTTTATTTCCAAGGAGTACTTTGATCACCACTGTGATCAGATAGAAACTACATTGTTTCAGTAGCAGTGGATTGAAAACATTCTGGGCACAAGAGGCAACACTTACATATTAATCCAAAGGAGATCAGTTTTCAATTACAGATTTAAGAACTGTGAAGCACAATTCAGAAGTCTTCAAGCTCTTTTATAGTGACCAGTAGTTATCATAAAAACTGTTACAGGTTAGGGTGGGGTTTTTTAACATACTTACTCAATATCACAATTTATCTTCAATACAATAGGATCAGGGTGAGCAGAGAATGTTTACAGAATCATAGAATTGTTTAAGATGGAAAAGACCTTTAAGATCATCGAGTCCAACCATTAACCTACGCTACCAGGTCCACCACTAAACCATGTCATCTACACATCTTTTGAACACCTCCATGGATGGTGACTCTACCACTTCTCTGGACAGCCTGTTCCAATGCTAAACAACTATTTCAGTGAAGAAATTTTTCCCAATCCCCAGTCTGAACCTACCCTGACACAACTTGAGGCCATTTCCACCTGTACTACCACTTGTTACATGGGATTTCCACCTGTACTACCACCTAGCTACAATCTCCTTTCAGGTAGTTGTAGAGAGTGACAAAATCTTCCCTGAGCCTCCTCTTCTCCAGACAAAACAGCCCCAGTACTCTCAGCTGCTCCTGAAAAGACCCATGTTCTGGACCCTTTGCCACCTTCATAGCTCTTCCTTGGACATGCTCCAGCACCTCAATGTCCATCTTGTAATGAGAAGCCCAAAACTGAACCCAGGGTTCAAGATGCAGGCTCATTAGTGCTAAGTACAGGGCCTCTGTAATCCCTTCCCTGGGTCTGATGGCCACAATACCTCTGATACAGGCCAGGATGCTGTTGAGCGCCTTGGCCACGCTGCTGGCTCATGTTTGGCCAGCCGTCAACAAACATCTCCAGCTCCTTTTCTGCCAGGCAGCTTTCCAGCCACGCTTCCTCAAGCCCGTTGCCTCAGGTTGTTGTGACCATACAAGGAAGATGACATACGTATGTCAAGTGGAATCATCTGACTGGTATAAAATAATACAAAATAAAAGGAAAATCCTGAAAGAATCTCAGAAAGGGTTATGCATATTTTGATTCTTCCCCCTCCCCGCTGCCAAAGAACTCTTCCATGCTGAAAGAAGACTGGAAAAAATGATGTGCTTCTCAGGTAAAGTTCAGCTTTTGAAAGGCCAGTGTCCCGAGAGGTTGTTTATCAGTGGGACAGCACTTTGAAGAGGAGGGAAAAATATTCTCTAATTAACTTTTGTTAGAGTCAAATGCAAGGTGTTTTTAAGCTCAGAGTTATGGAAAACTTCCCTGACTGAATCGTTTGCCTGATTCAGGAGGTTTCTTATTTTCTCTAGATCAAGTCCTTGGCTGTTATAACTTTACGTAGTTTTGCTTATTTTGGTGGGGCTGGATGAACAGTGACTACTGGAAGTATTCACCAGACCACAGTGTAAACTCAGGAATCTCATTGCAAATAATCTGATGCAGAAGAATGCTGTTTAGAGTAAAACCAAAGAAAGAGGCACTATTTTTTCTCAGCAGTCTTTTTACTTCTCCCATCTTACCTATTGACTAGAGAGCAATTCAAATCTAAATGAGACCATCCATCAAACAGGGCTGGACTAAATAATGATCCTGTGGCCATGTATCAGCAAAATTTAGCTTGTTTTGAAGCCTATGACTTTACTCTACCTATGTACTTCAGATTAAAGACTGTGCAGGAATCATTTTTCCAAACACTTTCAATAGATTCCTTTTCCAACTATGATGTTACTTACGATTATTCGGTGGGGGAGGGAATTTAAAAAAAAAAAAAATCAGAATATAGCATGCTTTTAAACTCTCACTTTTAAAATTAGTTGCTTCTGAAGCCTACAGCTACGCTGGTGTTTCATGAGCTGGATGTTAACATAGAAGCCCTTAATCACAGACTTCAGTGCAGTTCAAGAGACCCTCTGCAGGGACTGAATTGCTTACACAACCCTTTGGGGATGGAGAGGAAATGTTGGGTCCAGACCCGTCATATCAGAGAAAACACTCTGACCTTTTACCTTGTGCAATCAGAGTGTTTTCTCCGATATGACGGGTCTGGACCAACTGAAACCAACAACTGAGACTGTTGTTGAAAGCCACAGTCTCACTTGGCCTGCTCTTAAAGCTCAGTTGTGTGCAAAGTATTAGGAGGAAAAAATTTTGGTTTACATGCAACAGATGGGGATAAAAGAGAAAATACAGAATAGGAAATTGACTCTACATTCCTAGAAAATTGTCTTGGTGAGGGGTGAGCTGTGGGTTTGCATATCCTTATAACTTCCCCAAAATATCAGTTTAATTTTCTTTCTCTCTCTGCTGATTTTTTATTCTCTTTTTCCTCCTCTTCTCAGCTTTAATCTGAAAATTTATCTCTAACAGATTTTTATTTTTTAAACCTAAGTAAACAAAAGACCATCACTTCCTTTTCACCAACGCTTCCTTCTCACAGCGAAATTCTGTCACACCACATTTTAATAAACATGACTGTGCAGCCCTTGTGAGGAGGGAGAAAAGGGAAAGGGAAGAAAGAAATGGGAAAGGGAAGAAAGCAAAAAGCCCTTAGCGATGCAATTAAAATAACGCAAGGAAATATATTTTATTCAGAGTCCTAAATCAGCTTTAGCGGAAGCCCTTCCTGTACATTCCCATCTTCCATACTGCATTTAGACTAGGCACAAACCATAAGGAATTGATACCTGACAAAAAACAAAGTGTGATTTATTTGTACACAAGGGTTTGAGTTGAGCTGGCCACTAAACACTGACAGATGCTCTATAAGCTCTTTCCCCTCCTCTTTGATGGACATACCAGGATGAAGTAGTGGGGTACAAGTCACATTTAGACTCACTGAGGCAGTGTCACTATCACTGTTCTAATACAGGTCAAGGTAGAAAAGACTAGTGTGTCTCATCAGCAGGAGGAAATACTGGGGTGAATCCACTGCAGAAGGACAGTCAGGACTGATAACCATTCACTTACTGTCAATCAGGAAGGAGGTTACTAAGGAGCTGGGAACTATATGGGAATAGCTAAGATTCAATTGAGATCAGGCCTCCACTAATCTTATATCCACCAGGAAATATGTCATAATACTTCTGCTAGAAGAAACAAAAAACTTTTACTGTGAAAAATACGTATTAAACTGTAGGAATTTTATAAGGAACTGTGGAAAGACTCAAGGTGAGGTGCTAGGAGAAAACACAAGTATTGCTGGATTTAAAGCTTGTTCTGATGAGTTCATTTAACAAGCAAGTATGTCTCAGCAAGACATAGGCAAAACCATCAAACTGATAGCTGCTTTGTATGGGGAGGTAGGAATACCCCGAGAGTAGTTAGGAATAAATCACTCCCTGTGACACAAAAATTCCAAGGAACCCTAGTTAAAACATCGGTTGTTCATCGCTCTGCAAAAGCACATGTTTTGTTAGAAAGATAGATTAGAGCATAATAACAGAAGAAGCTAATGTTTTTTCTAACAGGTCTGACCGTACACCTTTACATATATTACATCTGGGCTGCACTGATGGCACCTGCTGCCTTGCCCTAACCCAGTGCTGTGCTTTGTGTAGCTGGGTGAAGGCACTAGTGCCATGAAGACTATTACACTCCTTTGTGGGTTCATGCCTCTTTTCTTCATTTTGCTTTTCTAATTAAACATGCAGTGAATTAGTGAAGTAATTAATATACTAAAGCTGTGGGTTAAGTTCAGGCACACATGTACGAAGCAAGTGACTGCAAACCTCCACACACTGATCTGCCAGTGCACTTCAGCCTGGATTTCAGTGTCCACTCCCTTGCTACTCTGCACAAGCCCATCTCCAACCACTCATCTCCACAGACATCATGTGCTGCTTCTTCACCGCCCTCCCCGATCTCCAGCTGCCATCTAAATCCTTTCTCCCTCCTCCCTTTACTTCTCATACAAATTATTCCTGGCCAGTGCATCACCCTTCTTTGCACTGAGTTCTCATCCCTCCCCCTTGCCGTCACGATAAAACCATAGCTCGAGAGAAATCAGTGAAATCAGTAATGTAGAGCAAAGGTTTGTTTCACAATATTCCATTATTAGGTTACATAGCGAAGATACACATTTTGGAAATGTAGACAATGTTTCTGAAAAGCATAATTTGAAGCTTAAAATACACCACATAAAAAAAAATTAGGAATGTGACAATAATTAAAACCAAAATGAGGTAATGACAGAATAGTCTTAATTTCTAAAGAAAGGATGAAACAAGAATTAAAAAGATGAAAGGTTATTACTACAGTAAAAATTTCATTATGTAACTACTGGGATGTCAGACCAGAATAAACAGTGAAGTAACAGAAAGGGTCACCAAGAGTTCAGAGACAAAAGTCTGACCAGGGGCTTTTCTAAATCACTTTTTTTTTTATTACCAGGCCTACAAACTAGAAAACCTTTTAGATTTATTTCCCACTCTAAAACCCCCACACCTCTCCAGACATTTTCTCATGTGTCTTTAGAAAATCTCCAGAATGAGAGTCTCAAAAGTTACTAATCCTTTATTTAGAGACGAGCAACATTTTAGTAGAAAGAGGTAGGTTAGAGACGCTGATCACTTCACAGAATTCTAGGCAGTATGAATGCCTCATAATATGCCAGAAGTGTAGTCCATTAACTTAAAGTTACTAGCTTACTTATGGCTAATTTAGGACAATATTCTAAAGTACTGGGGGCAACCTCTTGGCTGTTTAGATTCCTACCATCTCTATGGTACGTTTTCCAGGAATGATTTTCACCTTGAATATCAAACTGGAGAATGAATCTTTTTATGGAAAGTCTCTATGAACTACTTCGCACATTTACCACACGTTGTGAATGCACATGTTATTGACAAAGTGCAGTCTATAAAGTCTATGTAAAGTACAAGATAAAGACAATTTTACCACTTTTTCTTTCTTTAGCTCACTGATTTAAGCCAGCTTCCATCACTTGTTGCTTCTGTGCAAGCACCTCTAATGCTGACTCAGTAGCTGACGACCAGTTTCAACTTTGGTTGCTGCCAGCTAAGCAAACCAAATTCAGTAACAAATGTGAAATCAATTGCAGTTAAGGGCACATTTTGCAGAGACGAACAAACAGAGCAGGAGTTCAGCAGCACCAAGGGGTGTGCAAACAGAAGTACAGGCAGGAAGTATGAGCTGAGGTTTACACTCTCCGATGTAAAGCAGGAATAAATCTCTGTGGGAGTGGGGAATTTATAAAAGCAAGACCTGAATCAGGCCCTTCATCTCAGGGAGGCAGGCATTTAGGATGCTGGTGACTGATGGAATAGTTACCAAGCTTTCAGTTATGATAAAGGTGAGTAACGATTTTTATGTAATTCTTCACAGACTATCTTCATATCTTCCATCCATCCTGTCAAAACAAGAGACCTGCTTTCCCACATAGCACCCAAATGCCTCAGTGCCTTGGTAATAAAGTAATATGAACCCGTGCCACTCTTCTGTCAGCCCGTGAAAAGCTGGCTCTGGAGCATGTGTGGGTTTTTGCGGTAGAGCTTTTGGCCACTGTTAATATACAGCAGCAGAAAACCCGGAATGGCAAGCGCTGTCAACAGCAGGCCCCTTAATAACCGCCAAGGGCTTTTACCCCTCCCCCCCAGCTGTATTTTATGTGGACTGACAGGAAGAAATCACCTCTTTCACCTTCTCTCACTGCCTAAATAGAAATGAGTGATAAAATATTCATGAAAAGGCAAGGAGAGTGAAAAGAATCTGAAGTTACAATAATGTTAATAAAAACAGTCGAAAGAAGAGAATTCAGGGAAGGCAGAGATAACGACATGTACCTTATCTCAGCTGCCTCCTGGTCTGGCTTGTCCACATCAATGTACAGAGTGATGGAGACTGAAAGAATAACGGTAAGTACAGTCAAGCTCTGTGACACAGGGTATTAATCAGGACCAAAACCCTGGGTCAGAGATACTGCCTCTGAAGCTGTCTCCAGCCCACACCCGCATCTCTTACAGAGGACATCCACTTCGACAATTTGCTAGACGACAAAATATTGCAGTGATGTGTTTGAAAAAGTTCCAGTTGTTAAAGCTGCTGGGTGGGAAATGATGAACAGAAATTTGTAGCACAGTGATAACACGATGTAATCATCTAGTTTATAGAAGGATCCTGGATGAAAAGTCATTTCAAAACCCCAGTTGGAAGGTAAATAGGTGATACACGTAGCAAGGCAAACCTCTCTGTTCTCAGCCAGTAAATTGGTGTTAACATCACTGCTATAGTGAAGTTAATAAGTACACTGAAAGATTAAGTGTCCTACATGTGTTACACAAGTTGATTTAAATTCAAACATTCACATAAAATTTACAGATTAATACAGTAGTTTTTCATAATTGGACTGCATAACACTTTATATCCTTGGTTTACACATAGTCTATCCACAAATAATTGCTCCTTGAGTCTGACATAAAATTACAAGAACTCTGCTTTTTTGAAAAGGCTTCAAACTCGGCACTGAGATGTGGGCAGAGGTGCTGACAGGACTACAGCAGAGGTTTTGCCGGGAAACCTACCGTAACAGTACAACAGTGAATTCCCTAGTTCAATACACATTTGCTAAGAACTTGGTGGCAAAATCCCTCAAGTTTTCCTGCACAGCGAGCATGTTCTGTCAGCTCACAAATCCTCCTATCACTGCAGGGAGGGAGGGGTTCACCCCTTCAGAGAGCAGCTGAGCGGGGTCCAGTGGGGAGCAGCGCTTCTTTTGGAATTATGCATCTGCTCTTAGAAGGTGTTATGATGCAAGGTGCTGGATTTCAAAGAGAGAACACTTCTTCTATTTTCCTCATTATTTCTACTGCCAAAGCTGATGAAGAGAGGAGGGAAAAAGGAGTAACGTAATCAGACCGTGAGCGCCGTGATACCTTACACGAAGTGGAAGCTGAAGAAAAGGTAAAGAGAGGGAGGTTTCTGGAGGCATTGTCGATTGAAGATCTCAGACTTGGTAAGGGAAAAGCAGGGCGGTTGTAACTATTCAGACCCTTAGCAGTGCTGTGCTGACAGCCACAGCTTTGAAATCCACATTCAGAATGGGTCTGAGACAGAACACCACAACAGATAAGACTGGATACCAGCATCTGCTGCCATGAATGTGAAGGATGTAGCTGGACATTACTGTTTTGTTTTCCTGACAAAGGCCATTTTGTGGAACTGAATATCTTTCACAGGAACAGGACTTATTTTCAGAGGGTTCTCACAAAGCCACAAGTTTTGGGAATAAAAGCTTCAAAATGGCAGATGCCCATACTGACCTTTTTAAAATTGAAAATCTTGGGTTTATGACATGTAACAAGCTTTTACTTGAAAATGCAAGCTAACTGTGATTAAGAGACTAAAATGATCAGAAATAAAATGAAACACTTCAAAATTATAGAGGAGCCTGCTTCAGCTGAATAGGAATCATACATTTAACTTTCAATCTACAAAAAATGTGACATTTCAACTTCTAAACCCTATTTGCGCAGAATATTTTTTTTTAATTGGGACAATTTTCCTAAGTGGGAAAAAACCATCTGTTTCCCCCTCCTTCCAGCTGCGGCTTTGCTCTTTCGCAGTTTTGTACTTCACGTCCACGTGCACTGGGTAGCATTTCAATGAAAAGCAACAGAGGATGGAATTCAAGGGCTTAATTTTCTTTTTTTAACATGAAAATCCCTCTATTAAGTACTGTGGTCATAAAATCAGGGGCCCATAATATATGTAATTTGAGTGTCCTTTCAGCCTTAATTCAGCCACCTTCCTCTTATACACTACAATGCAGTTTCTCTCTTCATGATGACCTGCTGCTTTCCCCAGAGCCTCATACCATATAAATAGGTATTTTCTGAGTGAATACGTTTTTCTGATTGTGCATTATCACCATCGTTTAACATGCTTGCTTTGACACTTCCTCTGGACTGATGCCCTAAGGTCCCTATTTAAGTAGTCTTTGCTCTCTTTTTAGGACTCTAAAACAAAAGGTATTCTGAAAGAGTAACTTTTATTTAGTTTGCAACCTATGGTCATCAAATTTACCTTTGAGCTCTGATATTTAAATTGCAGACACTAATCCAGCCACTTATGTTTTCATTTCATGCAGTTAAAGGTACAAGCCAACAAATTAAATAACTGTAATAGAAGAGGCTTGATTTTGGCTGCAAAAGAAGGTGGCCACAACATTTTGTTGATGTTCTGCAAACCTTCAGGACTGTCTGTAGCTGCAGTCAGCATCAGAATAGTTTTGCTTTGAACTTGTTTTTCCTTTTCATGGCCAGCAGTGTCAGGAAACTTCACCTTCCTTTTATACTCCAAAGGGATGAAATATCTAACATGAAATCCATAAAATGCACATCCAAGAGAAGCAAACAGACTTTTCAAGTAACAATAAGCCAGAGTAATTCAAACAAAAGAATCAAAATACACAGAAATATGTGTCCTGATGGTGGGAAAGATTTTTCACAGCATTCTCACAATGTATATATAGATATACATATACACACACACACACACACACACACATATACACACACACACCCCCCTCTTCATTCACCACTTCCTTTCTCCAAACTAAACTGTATTTCATTCAGGCTGTTTTGGAGGTTTCCAGATAATGTTGCCCACAAATCCATCTGCATTTGGAATGCAGTGGTTTGTGGATGACCTTTCCATTACATTCACTAAGCAGGATCTTGATCCAAGCAGATTCTTTGGCTTGGGCTCACTCCAGCCTCCCCTGTTCTTTGAGCAAACCATTTCCCCAGGCTCAGAGGGCCATAACTTTGGTTGTTTGAAAAACTCATTTAACACAATTGATTGTAATATTCTCTCTTCTTTTTCCCCCGTCACAACTTCCTGATTGCTGTTCATCTGTACCAGATGTGTGCTTTACATTTCCAAATTAGAGAAATGCATTGCCCCACATGACTCCCTCTCCTTTTCCATCTGCTGCATATTTATATTTACAGTAGCAAGCTAACTTGTATATTGCAACATACACTTAACTACATGCCTGGAAAAACAAAGGGGAGCTCCTCTTTTAGAGGTACGGTTCTTGCCATTTGTACCCACATTGGTCCTGTCTTCAAAAACATCTGACTGCCTAAGCTACACAAGGCAGCCTTAGACAGAGCAGCCTCCAAGGAAAACTTGAGGGACTGCAGAGAGTAATATTACTGACTAAGCAGATGGCACCCTTTGCTCTGAATTGGTCCTAAAGCCATACACTACCATAGTGCAAGGGTGACAATGTCACCCTGGGTGACATTCTCCTAACTAGATAAACAGCACCAACAGTTGAAAATTATCATTGTAAACTGCTGCTTGATATAAACCTGGGAGTTTAAGTGGACTTGTGTGTGCGCGGATCTCCTTTCTACACCGTTTCACTCAGGAAATAGTAACCAGCAGCACAAAATATTCAGTGTTTTAACAAAAATAAGAACAAATTCTGCAGAACCCACCATTCTCAGTCTTTTAAAGCTAGTACAAAGGGGATGGTGACTACTTTCCTCAACAAGAGCATGATTTTTATGCATTTGCATGTGCAGAAAAATGATGTGCCTGTCAATCAAGACATTGTGCATGCACAAAGACCCCATATAAGTACAAGGACATTTTTTCCATTATATAGGCTTTAGAACTTATCCTTAAATTCATTCCAGCATTTTTTACAAGTATAAGGGCAAATTCCAGTTTGCATTCATACCTTTGATCCCTGCACATACACAGATGGAATTTCCATCAGGGTGGAAGTTATTTTATATTAAAAAAAGACCAGATATTTCCCTTTGACAAGAGGGTATGTTGTGCCTGCAACCGTCAAATCTCTTAGTTTTAATGTGCATTTAGTGTTTTCAAAATTCTGACTCCTGGATTTATAGAATTATGCTAAATGATAAACTGAAGCATAGCAACATGTATCTCATGAAATTTCCCCTCTTTTGCATGATTCTGAGTCCTAATGCATCACCTGGCACCAACATAATAAAATGTGATGGCTCATTAACTTGGGTTATTGCTGAGAAAGAGCAGTAGCATTGCAGGGTCCTGACTAGTGCAGACACTCTACTTTCATTGTGGAGGAAAGAGCAAGGGCAGCAGCTGTTGAAGCATACATTTTAGACTGACACAATTTTGTCCTGAGAATACCTACTCTAAGCAGCAGTTCCCTTACCACTGATCTCTCTGTTTTTACTTTTGTGCCTCTCAATTTTTCCAAAGGTAGGAAGAATCATCACATTCCCATTCAGAATTGAAAGCAGAAATAAACTTTTTACTTCTTAGAATTGCTTGACAAAATTAAGAGCCTTTAAGCATTATCTTTCTCCAACAAAAAGGTCTCCCTAAGTATTTAATATTTTTCTGCAAAAAAAACCACAACCAAACAAAAAAACCCAACATCCTGCACTTCAACTTCTAGGTAAATCATATCCTTGTTTTGGTTCTTTTTCCCTTGTGCAACTTCACACATTTTCAGTCTTGGCATGAGCACGGTTTTTGTTATAGGATTAAGCATACTGTGGTATCGTCTCAAAATCTAAGGCTTCAACATAGTACAATAAGAGGGCTATGATAAGATTTTTCACTTTCTATGCCTATTTATTCCATCAAAATTCCCACAGTATTGTGTGTGCCTCTGCATGTGTTTGTACTTCTGTGCCTTCATCTCTTGAATCTCTAAGTTGCTCTGATCTGGAAGCAAAACACAGCAGCTGTCTCACGGAAGAGAAAAAACTTCTGTAAAACGTATGTAACAAAAGAACAAGTCTTAGGAAAGCTGTAATTAACTCACAAGCATTCTGCACTTTTGACTGGATGCCTACAACCTCCTCTCCACGATCCCTATAGAGTTTTATGTGCTGTTTTTAAGTAGGTGCCTTGTATCATTATAGATTATGCATTTTAGTAGTTATGAGGCTCCTACAGAAATCAAATAATTAATTTGCAAATTTGCCACGTTCTCTAACTGTAGGCAAAGTGAGAGGGAGTTTAGTTTCTTCACTTTGTAGAAATAGTTGTGAGAAATACTAGCAAGTGAAAAATGGAGGAAGAGGACACCTTCTTAGTTTAATGGAGATTCCTATTGTGAAGGAATTTTATCATAAACCACAGACCAAGGATTATACGCTGAGGCCATTTGTATGCAAGATAAACTCTTCACAAATAGTACCAAATTGAAAAACAGAGAAATTTGATGAGATCTAAACACAAATCATACTGAATTATAGTACATGCTCACAGAAGAAACTAATTTATTGGGATACTTTATCTAGGAACCTAAGCTAAAATAGGAAGAAACCAGCATACAGTTATTTCCCACAGATACGTTCAGTTTTGCCTGCTTAGAATTACACCCTCTGAATATTCTGGCTGTCCCTGTGGGTCAGCCCTCATTCCACCATCTTCTACACGCCCTCCTGCATGCTCTTGAGAAAAGTTTTCAACAAGTTAGGACAATTACTAAGAACTGGAGATGTTCAGCACTAAAGCCCTGCTTCTAGCTCTATGAATCTGCCTTTTATGCACATCTGCGTTCTTTGTCAGACATTCATTAGCATATTATCAGGAGCACCGAAGGAGAGCTCCCAGAGCGTGGCTTTTTATAGCTTGTATATGTCACACCACTGGACAGCTGAATTTGTTGGAGCTCCCTGTAGATAATGCAAAAACCTTTATTTATATATAGCAATATTTATTGAGATTATAACACAGACTTTATTATGGGAAGCCTAAGCACTTTATTGAACAAATTCACATTTTCTCTTCTCCCCTAGAAATTATGTATTCAATAGATGAATACATAAATCAAATCATCCTACATGGCTTGAAATTTAAACCAAATCAAACCAGAATTTTGCTGTTCTGAATGATCTCCACACTCCATACATTTTACTGCATGAAGAAAACAGCTCTCCCACTAGGTTCAGGAAATGGATGTTGTAGTTATTCTCATTTTGCATGTAGGAAAACAAGACACAAAGTGGTGACTCTTAGACTTCATTAGTAACTACTTATTTCATAATAGGACAGTAAAGAATGTGCAATCCCTCTACCTAGCTAAAAAAAAAAAAAATACTTTTTTTTTCAAGTTTCTCCCTAAAGGTGAAGAATGCTGTGCTTCCTTCACACGTAACTCTTGCAAGTTCACTCTCACATACCATCGTGTTTCTGTATTTGAACGGTCCCACAGTATTGTACTGAAACACATCTGGAAATGTCAAACTTAGCCTTGAAACTAGTCTGAGACTTGTCTGCTCCTGCTGTTTGTGGAGAACGATAACTCCCGTTTCCCACTAGCTTGGTTTCTGTCCTGAATCACTCTCCGCTCAAGCTTTTCTCTTTCTCTCTCATCACTTATGACAGAAGGTCCCAAAAAGACTTGGGATTTATACAGATGACCAAGTATATCCCTATAGTTTAGAGGTTGTGTCTGACTGAGGGGTGAAAGATGACTTGACTTATTTTCCAAGCCTCTTGGTCCACATTTATGCCCCTCTGAGGGTCAGAAGACACAGTTCCAAAAGATAATGTGATTTTCTCAGCTTCTTAAAGAAAGTCTAGAGTAATTTTTACCTATTAGTGATTTTTATTTTAACTATCAGTGTTAAGTTTTTCCAAGAGTCCAAGGCTATTCTATGATTCTATGAAGATTCTGTGGTACTAATCAAAAGACAGAAGCTAAATCCTGTCCTGTGCCCTTCTATTTATACATTCACTCTTCAGCAGCATAAAACATCTGTATACTTTGTATGCAGAGCTGAGCAATAATTTATTCAAAGTACTTCACCTCCTATTCTATTTCTGAACCAACTGTGAGTAACTTAGCATTCAAGTGTCTTTGGAAAATAAATCTGGCAATCATTTCATGGAGGAACTGGTACAAGTGTGGAATCTTTGAAAAGGAAAAGTGTCAATGTTGTGCCAGTGTCACTGAAGGGGCGCGTGATCTGAGTCACTTCATTTTAGCTACTCTAGTGCCGTTCAAGAGCTAAAGTGTGCAAAAAATCAATCAACAAAGAATTAAAGAGTGGTAGAATATTTAATGTTTGTCAACAAGTTTTACTGAACATTGGTGAAAAAGAATGATTAGGGTAAGGGGATGTTTTTCTGACTAATAAGCATAAATGCAGAGAAGATATATGTTATATAATTCTGTAAAAGGGCTGACTTAGTACAACATGGAATTCGGATTTAAAATCTCATTATATCCAATATAAGCAGAGCACAGAGTCGGCAAATTAAAAATTACTTTAGTAACACATGTAAAGATGACTAGTTAATAGAGAATCCTCATCAAACACAGTATCAGTGTCCTCAGTGAGTTTCCAAAGAGGTTGTTACCAAGCCAAATGTTATCTATAAGAAACATGAAGCTCTTGATGACTAAGTTCTCAGACGACACAATGACAGATAAAGCATGAAATAATGAGAAACAACTTGTATTATACAGTAAGCTGGACACTGACAGAATGAACTGTAGAAAGTCTCAAGTCTATATAGATCAGCAGAATATGCCTCAAAGGTGTTAGGATATCAGCTGCAGTATTTACTCTCTAAAGTTCCAATTTTGAAAAAGAGACCTGAACTAGTTCTTTCTACTCAGGGAAGAATGAGCTCATATAATACGCCTATTTTTACAAGGAATGCCCTAAAATATATGGGAAATGTAAAATTATTTAAAGCAAACTGCTTCATTTTTCTTCATTGTTTTCTTCAGTTGCCTAATTGCTATTTTCTACCTGGCCTGGTACCATTGCTGAACGATTGTGGTTCTTAAAATTAAATTTGCTGCACCAATATCTGCCATATAAAATTCAGTTTACCTTCCTTGAACAAAAGAGAGTTTTAGAAGAGGGCATTATCTGTAACTGAAATTTTGCTAAAGGCCAAACAACAATTTAGATGTTTAAGTGGTCTGTCCACGTCTCCTGCGGTCCCTTAAAATTACTTAATTCCACAATTCTTTTCACCAAAAAAGTCACTTAGTAAAAAAATTGGGTAGTTGTTTTTCAGTTGTGTTCACCATTCCTGAAAATGTTTGCTTTCTAAGCTTAGTCCTTATCATTTCCTGCTATTAGACTGATTTTGAAGGTTTTCCCTTGAAGTTTTGACTAGGATCTTAAAGTGGAAGCTAAGGGTTCCTGGGGCAATTAGTCAAAGTGAGATCATTTCAGATTCTCAGCTAGATGCTACTCTGGCTCTCCTCTTTTTTCTTAAATATCTACTGTTGTTTGAAAACTGCTGTAAGGCAGAAAATTATTCTTCATTTGCCTATGCAAATGCTCTGTCAGCAAAATCCGATTTTATTGTTTTAGGAGAAGGCACATTGATCTTCAGCAGTGTCAGCCACACTGATTTCAGTATGCCTAGACAGTACAGAACTTCTGTGAGAGCCAAACACTTAACACATGTCTGCTATCTATTCAGGTTTATTTAATATACTACTGAGTTAATGTCTCTTCCTCTCATTTAGTTAGTGCCTGTCATGGCAGACCCTTCTGCACATACACACAGTGGTGCATATGCCCGAGTACATCTGTAAGGACCTGCAGATCGCACGCTTAAAATGGGTTAGCATTTGTCTGCTTCCTCTCCCATTAAAGTTGACAATGAATGCTTTAGAAAATATTCACCCACCAGTTCAGTGTGCTTTGCATTCCTCTAATTGGCAAGTCAATAATAGAGAAAAACAACCTTCTGCTGTATCCACCTAACGTAGGCTACTACTCTTTAAAATCAAGTGGCAGAAGCCTCTGCTCTGTTGTTTAAGGTTCTAGGTTCAGTTGCCTGTAAATTACTTATTATGAGGTTCATTAATTACGTGATTATTTTTCTGAGGTGGAGGCAAAATAAAACATAGCTATTCAAACAAATTATCTCAATTACATTCTTAGATAATTGTGCTTTGGCAGATGACCTGTGAAAAAGTAGGATTTGCAGAACCTAGGCTCCCCTTTTTTTAATGAGCAAGTCAGCTCTGAAATTGCCACACCAGAACTCTCCTGACAGAAGTCACCTCAGACAGTGCAGAAAACCAAGGCCAAGAATATTATCTTTGAGAATCAAGACACCAATCAAACTTCACCTTCCTTTCCAAAAAGGCAGTAAGGAAAATTTTGTATATTTCTACCAACTACCAGATTTCCCACTGTCATAGAAATCTGCCTAAATTTTTCTATAACACATTTGCTATTATGAAACTTGGTTTTAAGAATAATTTAATAGCGAAAATATTTGCACAAAACCAGATGAATCACATAATAACAATATTTTGTCATGTACAAATGCTGGTTATTCCCTCCCCATCACTCTTTTCTTGCTGCCTTTCAGCTCTCACAGTTTATTTTGCTCTGCAATGCATTCTTAGGCGCAAAGTTTTGTGTATCCTGGACAGTCAGGCCACTGTGATTTTCTTGTGGGAGGTCACTGAGCTACATTAGGTTAGTACCTCCTGCATTGTGGCTGAGATTTTGATTTCCACCTCTTACTACAGACAGGGCATGGTATGCAGTATTAGAATTCTTTAGTCAGGATTGCCAAAATTGTAGTAATAATGAATTAACCAAGAACTGTATCACTTAAGACCCTGAGGAACTGGTTCCCATGATTAAGAGCACTGTAGAAACATAAGCCATACAACACTATTTCCTTTTTGCTATATTATATTTTTAATATAATAAATGCTTGTCTTTACTGATGGCTTCTTAAAGGGTACTTTCATTAAAGGACAATAATAAATAATGTCCAACTTGTATTCAAAAAGGGTTTAAATTTGAAAACACATGCATATTGTATGTCACGATGTAATTTTCCAACTTGTTTGCAGGTGGAAAGGGTTCACCTTATAAACATATTAAATCAGAAGTTCACATTGCTATCAGGAAACTTGTGCGTAGAATTTATGTAAGTAGGCATACTAATACCACTGCAAGATAGTAAAAAATATAAAAGCAGATAGCCTTTTCAGACCAAGCTCCTACAGAATGGAAATACTAACTAGATATTTATTCTGCAGTTTTTGGTTACTCGTGACATACGAGTTCGATGCATTCTTGCTTCCTCTGTAACTTTGTTAAGCAACATAAACCTGCCAAGGTGTAAGTCCACCACATTGTGTTGCTTCGCCTTTTCCTCCTCACTCTTCCCATTCATCTTTCTCATAATAACAGCAGTATCCAAAGGAATGAAGTAGAAACTCTTAGTCTAAAAATCCATGCAGGAACTTACAGCCTGGCACTTCAGCATCTGCATTCTGCAGCACTGGCAGATGGATTCACTTACCAAAATCTTACTTGGTTTCAGTTCTCAGCCAGTCTGTCAAAACACATTCAGCTTTGTGGAAAGCAAAGCCTGCATAATATATTTTGTTCATGTGACCTGCAAGAAAGGGTCTATCCTACCCAATTTTATTATAATATTGGGATAGAATGTCACTGAATATCTGCAAAAGAATAAAAGGCTTTTCAATAGTTTTACAATATTGTGTTGGTGGTAGTTTTGTTTAACCTGCTTCAGCGATGGAGGAAGATTAATTACCTCTAACATCACATCTTGGAAGTAGGAGCAAATAGATTGTATGTAATTACAGTTACTAATACAACCCTTACTTGCTGGCTGTTCTGGATATTCCTTAGGATAACTCAAGATAACTCAATATTTTTATATCACTTCAAGTTTCTCTCAGCTTCAGAATATTTCACCATGTCTCTTGTACTCTTGTGAAGAGTTTGACCCTGAAGTTTTGTCAGAAGTCTTATCAGATTGTATTTGCTGTCTTGCTTTATTTCAGATCAACAGAAGAATACGCAGTTTATCCCAAAGAATAGCTGTAAGGCAGAGCAGAACCTAACAAAAATTTAAAAAAGGAGTGTTCACAGTAGCATCAGAAGAGGAACAAGGAAGATGATAATGGATACTAAACCCCTCAAGCAGATGAATATTATACATATTAAGCCAAGAAATGTGGAAAATAAGCATAAAGGGATAACGTTCTCAATATACGACAAGTTTATGATTCAGCTGGTGTAACAGAAACTTGATGGGATAATCCATATGACTAGAAAATTAATATAAAAAGTGAAGAAGCTTGTTCAAGAAATGCAGGCAGAGGAATAAAGGATGATGATCACTAATGCACAAATTTGCTCTACGCCAACACTTTAACACATCTCTGCTCAAAAACCAAGCAATGACGAAAATAGAAAAAGCTGTGCATGGCTATCATTACGTAGGTCTAACATAAACCAGCAAACTAAGATCATGTGGATATAGGAATCAGCAGATATATTCAGAGAACAAAAGCTCATGTTAATGAGGGGAATTGTGTGCAAATAATTCCACGAGTAGAGATGAATTCAGTCTGTCCAGCAAGCTTTTAGAATCCACTGGCAGCAACTGATTTAGAGGTAGAAAAGAAAATGTTTAGGATGTTAAACTAGAAGCAAAGAAATGGCCAAGAATATTGTTCTTAGAAGGTAGCTCACTGTAATAGTGAAATTACAATATTTGTGGGTTTAAAAATGAGATAAATAACAAGTTAAAAATGTCATGGCCTTCAGGAAAATAGACTTTACTAATCTAAATGACAGGTACATAGACCTTCATAAGAAGCTTCGTTTGAGAAAAAAGAGAGAGTTACAGAAAGATGGATGTTCTGTAAAGAAAAAAATACTAAAGCCACAGGTGGACAATAGATTTCTCTCATTGCAAGTGAGATACTGAAATTATATCACAACCCCCTGAAAAAAATTACAAGTTCTTAATTGACTGGAGCACAAGATACAAAGAGGCACTAAAAATTAGATGACGTTACAAAAGCAGATTACAAAATTGTAGCAGAAGCATGTAGGGCCAAATTTGGAAATGTCAAATTGGAAGATCAATGTTACTACTAAGGAACACTGAAAGTAATTAGAAATCCTTCTATAAATGCATTAGTACTAAGAGGAAGACCAAGGAAGGAATTGGTCCATTTACTCTGCAGAGAGTTTTTAATAGCTACTTTAATCCTGTGTACAGTTGCAACGCAGCATCTGTCACTATAACCGTGACAAAAGGGTAGTATCTCAAATGCGTATATGTAAAGGAACAGTTTAGATAGTAGTTAGATATGTTAGAAAATTTCATATCAATTGGGCTGAAAAAATGATGCAAAGCTGTATAAGTGAGATCTCTAAACCAATACCAATTATCTGTGGAAAATCTTGAAGGTTGTATGAACTGTCACAACCCTAGAAAATGGCAAATTCAGTTGGTCTGGAATTTTTTAAAGGGAAAAAGTAGGAGGTAAGATTTATAGGTCAGTCAGCTCAATTCTGGCTCAAAAAACATTTTCAGAACAAAGCTAAAAACTCCTGAACATGCAGTTGACAATAAGCAAAGAAAGGACAATGTGGATTTGTCAGGAGTAAATGATGCATGGGGAATCTAATTTTCTTTCCAAAGCATAATACTGTATTCCCTCTACTTAAGAAACACTGCACAGGATGTCCCGTTGCATTCTCTTCTAGCTTTGTGATCCAGAGCAGCATGTCTATTTTCTTTGACAAAAAAAGCTCAGTTTCCTGGCAAAGTGATGTAAAGAAGGTAAACAATAAGGAGGGAAACACTCATCTAGCTGTATTATAAGTCAGATGTTGGAAATTATTATTGCAGATTAAGAAAATGGTCTGTACAGTGCTATTTTTTTAAGTTGTGAATGGTAGTTCATTCAGTTATTCATAATAGAGGGGTCGTTATACACTTTTAATTCTTCCTTAATTGTCTCAATGCAACGTTTAATTCTCTGTACTTTTCCCAGTTGTACCCTTCTTTTCAACGTGGAGAAGGGAAGACCAGAAATGCATATAAGGTTTTTAAGATTCAGCTGTACCACAGGGCTACTCAGCAGCATAATGTTGTTCACCGTTTTGTTTTGTTTTCCTCTACTTCTTTCCTAATAGTTTCTTAAATTCCAGCTGCTTTTTTTGAACACATCTAGCTGATGTTTCTGGAGAACTCTCTATTAAGATCCCCAGATTTCATTACTGAGTAATACTGGTTAACTCAGAGACCAACACTTGAAATGTTAAGTAAGGATTTTTTTCCTTATTGCATCACTTGATATATCTACATTGATTTTCATTTGCTGTTTATTGTCTTTTTTACTCAGTAGATAACATACATCTGCCTTTCTTTACAGCCAGTAGCTTTGCTACCATAGATATTAATTCTTGAATAATTTATATTGTCAGCAGATCCTGCTGACAGTACAAGCATGTACCTTGTTTCTTGCAAGGCAGACTATCATACCACATGTCTAACAAATGAAAATATTTCATGCTTTTGGAAAACAAAGTCTGTAAAGTCCCATTGCGTTTAACTAAACTAACTTTTGAGAAGACTAAATTCCATTCTTCACAGCTACTGAAATATAATCCTAGCTAGTAATAGTGACAGTGTTTTCCTTCTTATCTTTAGCAGGGACTGAGTTACTAAGCTCATACAAGCCAATGAGAGCTGCAGTAACTTTGAAAGATCTGAATGCCTAATAATATATTTAGCTAACTAGCAATTTTAGTTTCTGGATGAACAACTGGAGAGGGTTTAAGTGCATCTCCACAACATGCAAACTTAAAAGTAGCAAACTGATCAGTGAAAACTAGGATATTTTCAAGCTAAGTGCATAGTTTAATTCTATAGCAAAGAGTTCTGTGCCGTGGGAAGGGGAGAAAAAAAAAAAATCACACATAACCAAACTCAGCAGAGATATACTGGTATGAAATGAATGAATGTTAAAAGAAAGTCACATCTAAACTAGACTGTAGCCAAAACAGAGATATGCGACATATATTAATTTAAAATGTATTAAACAGTATGTAATTAATTTCAGCTTGCCTTGAATGCAAATATAAATCAGAAAAATAGTGTAACTTTCAATAGTACATATGTATTTAGCAACACTGTGATGGCAGTATCAGACACAATGTATAAGCATTTTATTAAGCACATGAGTGATGTGATCACCAAAGGGACAAGGACACGTGTAAGCGCACTAAGATCTTTACAAGAAAAAAAAGTTGCCAGATAGGGTAAGATAAGTGACTGCAAAGAGGCAAAACATCCTCTACAATACACAAGGATGTCTGACAGGACAAAAGAAAATCACACAAGCAGAAGCAAGTGTAGAGGAGAATCCCTTACTTGTGAGGGAGGCAATAGCCTTAAAATATGAGGGAAGGAAAAAGATATAAGAAGCCAGTTACAGTTCAGTTTTGACTAAGTCTCATATACGAGCTCTCACAACAAACTGGTCACCTTCCCTTCAACTAGGAGTCACCAAGGGCCACAGCCATCAATGTTAACTGTACAATATCAGCTCTTGGCACTGGGTACTTACAGCTGATTAGAAGATTAACAGTTAACAGAAGAGTTAACAGTTTCGTATAAACAGTGATGAGCAATATTGATGCTAATGGTTAAATCTCACCCAAGCATGTTATTAATGAGAAAATGTAGTAAAGTTTAGTGTTAAAGTTTAAACTTGGCCTGACTTGGCAGTCTTTCAAACATTCCTATCAGTGATTTTTGATTCTCTGAATATAGATAGATATACATATATATAGTTATACATTTTCAGTAAGATCTAGCTACTCCCTTATCAATCACATTATTAAGGAAAGAGTACAGTATCTGCTAACATTGATTAAAAGAGAATATGTTTTAATGTTGATTTCTCCCCATTTATAGCTGTGGCATTTCTGCAAATGCCTCACAAGTGTTTGCTGGCCCTTTTGTAGAACAAAGGTTTATGCCACTTCCCAAATACACAGGAAAGCAGCTGAGCTATTGGTTCCAGTCTGTGCTCATTATTACCCCTAGAAGCTGACAGGCTGGGCTGAACTTTGGCAGAGAGGTTATAGTGGAACCAGGAAGCTTGATATACAGGGTGCAAATTCTCTGCATGGCAAGTTCTCACATCGTCACATCTGCACACTCTTGCTGAAGATAGTTCAAGTTAAAAAACAAAAACAAACAAAAAATCCTCATCCTGCCCCTGAAAAAAACCAAACCAATGGACAAAAACCTCCACCAAAAAAGCTCCAAGAATCCACTTCTTGTACAACTTCAGCCCCATCAAAGGGCAATACCTCCAGTCCGACTCTCACATTCTCTCATTAGCTTGCCACTGACAGAGGAGCTCAGCAGCAATATACAATCTGTACCTGCTGCGTGTGTTTGTTTTCCTTTTTGTTTGAACAATGAGAGGATATACATTACATCAAGTCTCGAGTTTGTAGTGCTGCTAAATCACACTTGAGGGAACAATGAAAACAGCGCGTATTTAATAAATATATGTTGATATTTCATATCTAATTGCTTCCAATGGGATCCTAAAAGCATCCCATAGAGAGGATGAAGTACATAAGTCACAAAAGGTAGAAAAGATCCGAGCGATGCGTATATTTCTCATGAGTCACAGATAAAGCTTTAGAGCAATGGTTCTTTTTTGTCACTTGGCTACCTACTGCTGCTGCCAGATGGATGAGAGAATGAGAGGAACAAGCGACAAGCCCAAGGAGCAAATGGTAACAACAAAAAAATCAGCACCATTGGGAATTAACATAATACAAATTAAAACATAAAGGAGATTTACATTTCCAAACCACTTGATGAGTAACTCTTAGACAGACATATACGGACAAAACCCCACAGGTCTTACAGGAACGCATCTTAGTCATGTTAGTTCCACTTATAGTTCATTATTTATTTGCATACCCACAAACACCTGCTTATAAACTCTCAGGTTCTATATCTACACACTACAGCCAATACTGTAGTGAATGCACTGAGTCCCAGCAGTTTGGTCTTACTTCAAGGCTGATGCATTCGAGTTTTTGACTGTTTAATGTCTTTTTGTTCCTCTGTATCACAATTTGTGAAAACTCCGCTAGTTTCCCTATTTCTAAGATAACTGATACAAACAGAATCGTACACAGTTCCCCACAAAAGTGACAAATATAAGACCCTCACCATCTCCCCCGTTTCAGCAGCTGTACCGAATAGGCTTGTATTGGAAGCTGAATATTGGAATTAAGAGGACCTGGATCTCTATGTGAAGCCAAATATTTCTGGAGAATTTAAGTAACCACAAATTCTCAGATTATGCAAAAAGACCCTGGTAGACAGGATAATTACATAAATAATTACATAAACAATCTTTATCTCAATCTGCAGCTTTGAATCAGAAAAGCCCACACAAACCTGTCTCCTTCACTTGCAAAATGAACACTAAAAAGACAGCTGCTTTCCTTACCTCTAGAACACAGAGATAGATTTAGTATTTTAAAGGGAAAACAATTCACATCCCTTTAGATTTCTTTCAGGAATGATCACTTTGGCCATATAAAGATAAATCAGGTTTTAGTCTCGCATCTCTTTTATCCTAGGGAAATGAGCTGGTTACAGGTAACAAGGTCGACCACCAAACAGCTTGGGCTGCACAGGGCTGAGATATTCATCATAACTGGGTTCACCTGCCAACTAAGGCCAGGAAGAAAGCTGATGCAATGCTGGTGTCCTGCTAGGCCCTACATAAGCATGCTGGGTCCTGGGAGAGTCATTTCAGAGCTCAGCTGTTATATTTCTAGAGAGATGTTTGCTGCACATAGAAATGCTCAGGTACAGCAAGTGTGAGGCTTGTTCTGATTCTGAGATTCTCTGTGAAAAAAGCTACAGGCTGAAGACATGCAACTTCATCACACAAATTTGTTGCCTTTTCGAAGCAGAGCTAAGTTTAGAAAACTAGTATTTCATAGAATCATAGAATGGCCTAAACTGGAAGGGACCTTAGAGATCATTTTAATCCAGCCTCCCTGTCGCCAGGGATGCCACCTCTCGACTGGATTAGGCAACACATGGGGACCGAGCGGGAATCGAACCTGCGACCTTGGCGTTGTTAGTGCCATGCTTCCTTATGTTCTACCAAGGACTTAAGACTGTTTTAGGACTATAAAAGTTAGTCAGTCTTAAGTAATTACCTCCTTGTGTTATTGTTTTTATTCCCTTCCTCACTTAATGGGCCATTCGCCAGACTGAATTAATGAACATTAAGTCCAGCAGCTAAACTTCTTCAACACAAGGTTTTGTACTCCAGACCTCTCAAACCAAGTAACACAGACTTGCTTTTGTTGAGTAAATATATATTCTGGTACCCCATTTATCTTCATTTAGTAACATTTAAATTCCAGCAAAGGAATACAGCATTACACTAATCAGTAAGAATGATGCTATCATTATGTTGTTCCAGTGGCTACAAGATAATTAATGTTTAGTGATAGAAACATTCAAAATAACATTAATTATGTTATTAATGATTTTAATTAACTTCAAATGCTTCTGTGTTTTCCAATAAGTTCATTATATCTAGGAATAAAGCTGCACACATTTTCCTGCTGTTTGTTTACTACAAAGATTTAGCCTGAGCTCTGAAAAGGCACCTCTGTTAGTTAACTTGAGTTTCTATCAACTACTTGATTCTGGCTTTTGGTTTCTTTCTTTTTTTCTATGTAACAGTAAAATGTTAACAACAAAGTAATCAGATGCATTTATTTCAGCATGTTTCACTGTATGTCTTGTCTGCTGCATGAAGTCAGTCTTGAATAGAGTTCCTTCACTATGAGCAGAGAGTAAAGCTAAATGTTGCCTCTCTAATCACTTTAAAAAGTCATTTAATCGTCTTGGAGAGACTTTTTCTTTTTCTCCTAGTGTTGCATGAATCAGGCTGAAACTGCCTTACTGTATTACTTGCCTTTTGGGAAAGAAACTAGAGTCAAATTTCCTTCTTGCCTTCCCACCACTTCTCATTTAAAAGTACTTTCTTTCTAAGCAGAAAATTTGTATTGAGGAAAACAAGTTTGCTGATAGTACCATGGAGGTTCTTTATTGATATGCAAAGGAGAATAAAGCTCCTAGGTAGTCCAAACTCCTTTAAAATATACGCTTCAAAGGAGAGTGTTATAGAGAGAGAAAAGCCTTATTGCTGTGTCTTCTGATTATGGTTTTTCTTGTAGAAATTATCTCAAAACAAAGATGATTTGGGAACAATTAAGGAGATTTTTAAGTCACTGTGGTAATGCTGATGGAGGAAGTATTTCAGCAGCATTACAGTTAGACCTGTCAAAATAAACCAATGTCTGACTTTAATGTTCATTAAGATTAGTTCTAAGCTGATTAAATTCAGTAACTTGAATTATAAAGACTTCCTTTTCTGCTGCTACCCAGCCTCTCATTTTTAGCTAATAAGCTAAGAAAAAATTAAAATGCTAGTTCTGATTATGTGACCCCTGGACTCACTGAGGACAGACAAACTTTGTTTGAAATTGATAGGGCATGGAGGTCAGCTGCAAGATAGCGATGGCTTTAATAAAGGTCCTGTGCATCACTGTTGCAGTTCTACACAGTAAAAAGGAAGAAATAAAACCTTAAGGTTCAAATTCAAAAGTTCCAGCATCCTGACTAAAAACTAATCTAAATTTAATATACCACAGGACACAGAGATAACATCATTTCGCCCTTCTCACCTTTACTGGAATGATTTTTCAAGAGTTTAGAAAAGTGTCTGCCTGCACACAGAATCCAAGTTCTAGAACTTTATCCCACCTAAAACAATTAACTATTATAATGGATTAACATGACACCAGTAGCAAAGATGAAGTGTACATGTATCCAAAGTACACTAAAACTGACAGTGAGACAAGTCAGAGACACAATTGCTGTAGGGAGCAGTAATTTCCTGAAGGGCTCTGGATCACACCCCACAGTTATTTTAATTGTATGGGCAGTCAAAGACCAGCATAAAGGAAGAGCCACCTGGAACCTGATTCCTCAGATAGAAACGCTCTGAAATCTAGAGGAAGACTGAAACAGTGGCTGCTTTCTCAATTCCAGTTAGGCTCAGGTGTGCAACTGTATCACAAGCTACTTTGTCAGCTGGAGAAGCAAGACTTCCAAGTGGCACAGGAGTTTATCACCATCTGCAGTATTCACAAGCTATAAACATACACATTTACAGGGTAAATGCAGGGCCCATGTCCTTCATCAAATCCATGGAGGAAAAGGAGGAAAGTTAAGTTCATTTATGCATCAGGATAAAGTTGTCAAAAATAATTTCTGTTCCATCAGGGAACAACTTCCAAGAAAGTACTAATTTCAAATTAGAAAAAACAAAGTACAGAAATCCAGCCTGCAAGTGATAGAATTGCACTGTCAGGAACCTGAACTATTTTTGTCTTTCTTGAGATGCGTATGAAGTCACAGTGAATAGAGGAAAGTTCAGCACACAGGACGTTACATAAGCTAGGTAAGGTTTCCTTCTCGAGCCTTCTTTTTCTAACAAACTACAAAGCCAGGCTTTACTCAGGTTCAGGGTCTATTCTCTCTTTTGGAAAATTGAGGCTCTTGAGGTAAGGAGCTGCTTCCCTTTTTATGTGTGTATAACTGATGGGAGAATGTGGCAGAAAGAACGTAAAAACGAAACTGCTGATACCCAAAAGCAAGTCAGTGATCACAAGTACAGAGGCACTGAAATACCACTAGTTGCTTTTTTCCCCAACTCCCAACATTCAAGTAGGATACCGCTTTCCCCCTGCGTCTAACTAAATGCAAAAAACTTGTAAGTACACCTGCCTCACATACCTTGATTATTTTGGATGCACGTAAGCACTTGATTATTTTGGATGCACCTCAGCCTAGGGTCAAATTAATTCTCTAGAGGGGCCTTTCTTTTCCCAGAAGAACAATTCAACAAGCCTTAGAAAGAACTACTTGATGACTTCTTGCAGAGATCCTAGGTATGTTGGAGAGAACCACATGAGAAATTCCAAAAGGAAAATATAAGACATGAAAGATATCATATTTGAGTGTTTTGTGGTGATAATCTTTTGTGCTCCAGCACATCCTAAATTTTTCCACTATGCATGGTTAACACAGGTGTGTTAGGGAAGCTTAAAACTGTATTACTTTTATTAGGGGCTCTTCCCTCTCATTGGTTTTCATATCCACTCCTTATGTTTTCTCTCAAATCAAGTCCTAAATTTTCAGCTTGTCCCCTGCAAATAGAGGTCTGCATGGGATTCCACTGAAATTAATGAATTAACTTCAGTGCAGTGGAACAAAGGACATAAATTTTACAGTAATGTGAATAACAAGTAATAATAAGGAAAGGAATACATGTTAAAATCTTCCTTTAAAAATATTGGCTCGGTATTTTTATTTTGCAGCTTAGCCATGATAACTGGTAAAATCACTGCTTGCTTTTCTCTCCAATAGACTAATTTCTAGGTATTTATAAGTTTAGCATTGCATTTTGGCACACAGAACAGAAACAGAAGAGTTTGCAAATCCATCCTGACACGTGTTCAATATTATTTTAATGTGTCCATGTCAATGCTAACAACATCATTACATCAGATTTTAGAACCTGCAGTTTTACATCTATGTTACAAATGCTTTTGTATGCTTTTGCCTGCAAGACTTTCTCTGCTGTTCTAGTTCAACAGTGTATGTTATAGACTATTAGTGACCATGAATCAGTTCCTGGTGTCAGCGAATCTGGATTTTATTCTCCTGTAAGCAGACACTGTACGTTTCCCATAGACTTGACAGTGTACTTCAGCATTCTTCTACAGCTCTGCCATCTCCACATCTCCTAGGGCTCACAACAGCTCTATAAAATATTCTAACCTGTAATCACAAATGCTGGGTTAGTGACCCAGCTACTTCTGTTTCCTCTTAAACTGGATTCCTCTGCTAAGTCCATACAACTTTAATGGCAGAATCCATTGCTGATCTAATCTTGGGCATCTGTAAAAGGTTATTTCCTGAATATGGCAAATAACATTTTTTACCTATTTTTTTTAGTAGTCCAAGCAAAAACTAAACATAGATCCTTACTGAATTATTAGCCCAATTTCTTTACCTCTGGCTCCTGCAAAACCTCACTGACACTGTCCCTCATGACATCTTGGTCTCCAAGTTGATAAAATATGGGATTGATGGATGGACAATTTGGTAGATAAAGAACTGGCTTGATGATCTCACCCAAAGAGTGGCTGTCAATGGGTCCATGTCCAAGTGGAAGCCAGTTAGAAGTGGAGTCCCTCAAGGATCAGAACTGGGACCAGTCTTGTTTAACATCATCATGAGTGACATGGACAGTGGCATTGAGTGCACTCTCAGCAGGTTTGCCAATGACACCAAGCTGTGGGGGGTGGCTGACACCCTAGAGGGTAGGGATGTCATCCAGAGGGACCTCGACACACTGGAGAGGTGGGCCCAGGCCAACCTCTTGA
>NW_009706506.1:0-3421 GCF_000703405.1 Apaloderma vittatum | reverse complement strand
GGCTCCTTTGTCTGGGCCGCGGGGATGCAACATGGGACGGATTTCAAGGCAGGAAAGTTTTTGCTTTTTTTTTTTTTTAAAATGCTTTCTTGAGGAAAAGCCTCAAATGTGCCTCTTCTGAGAGCGCTGGGCTTTGCCATCGCGTCGCGGTGCCCCGTGAGCGCTGCACAAACGACGGCAGCCTCTGGCACCTGGATAGCCCCCTAGACAACGGGGAAAAAGAAGTCTGAGAAGACTTGAGGTGCCTTTTGAATGCCTCTTCTAGGACAAGACACTGACACAGTGACTAATCCCAAAGGAACTTCACCCAGACAGCGAACACCGCAGAATTCCTCGGGGTGACTTGTAAAAAATCCCCCCTATTGTAGAGTCCAGATGGTTTCCTTGCAGCCTTCAAGCAGCTGCTTAACTCTTCCCTCTTCCCGCAAAAGTTAGTTTGCATTAAGGGGAAATTGCATTTAGCTGATGGCCTTTATGTGTGTTATCCTGATTTTCATTGCACACCTTCCCCCCCCAACACTGAGTTTTCCCGAGCGTCTTGCCCAGAATTTACTATCCTGCTGTTAAGCTGCACCAGTACGTTGATCTCCCTGGCACAAAGGTAAACCTAACTACAGGTAAATGTACTACAGTTATACAGCTGTCAGAAGCATTGCATAAATGCAAAATATTACGTTACTTGGGCATTTATTCCACGCCTAGTTTAATAGGTGGAGTCTTCTGAGATGTCAAAGTCCCCTGTGAAGGAAATGTTAAAAGTTAAACAGTATTGTACAACATAAGCTTAACAGTCATGTTTTGGAAAAGGCATACAACAGATTTTCCTGCAAAGTTTATAGCTGTGGCCGTCCCATATTTAGTGAAATAGGGGAGTAAGAGAGGTGTGTTGATTTTATGAAATCCAGTTACATAATACTGATAAGGGGGGGGGGGGAAGCATTCTTGTCTCTTCCTGCATACAGTTCAAAATCTTTTGCTAACGAGCTTGCCAGTCTAAGAAATCAGTAACCATATTTATCTTTCCCCTCCTTCTATTCAAATATGTACACCAGGGACACAGCTGTAGCTAATGACACGTGCTCAAAATACAGCTTGGTCTTTCTGAAGAATAACAAGCCTGCATTTGATGTGAAAAGCTAAATCTGCCCCCACTGAAGTTCTGCTGGGCTACAAAGTAAGGTTGCTGGCTCTGCAGGGGGTACCTTAGTCTTGCCTGTGCCATCTGAGGCACAAAAAAAGGAAAAAGCTTATCTAGAAACACAGTCTGCTGCCCCACATCCACATGGTTTGCGTGGAATAGACCTCAAACAGCGATTTTTGTCTGCCCATTTTTCTTCCCTTTGTTGTTCTGCATTTCTACACCTTCGCCAAGTTCCTGTGGCTGCACAGACCGCTGATATTTTTATCTTTACAAGGAGAATACAACTGATGCCGAGAAAAGGCTGAAATCAGAGCCTTGATGTCTATTAAGCAGGTATTCTTTATTGCAGCGCTGTGCACACCGGGGATAGCACCACCTAGTGTGTGCCTGTGAAAGGCTAAACGTATGGTTTATATACAGTTTAAATACACATATGCATGCAATTTCTGAGAACTGATCAACATATGTTGCCGCCTACTCCCACAAGCGGGCTGTCAGGGGTGTCTGGTGGTCGTTTTACTCGGTCATGATAGTCTTCATCGGGGTGTAATTTGATGGGCTCCATTCAGTTAACTCCTTATCTTTGTTAAGAGACTCCAGGACTGGCCTAGGCTGGTTCTGCATATCTTACTGGCATTTGGGAGTCCTGGGCCATTCAGTCCTGGAAGATAAAAGTGTCCTGTCCTTACGGATGAACTCCCCTTGTAGAATACCTGTGTCTCACACTTCCGTTCTCCCACTGATTCTGCTTGCCCAAGCATATTAAGTCTCCTCCATACCAGCTAAAACTACAGTTCTGGCTATAACTATGGCTCCAGCTAAAACCGCGGCTTCAAACTAGCAACTTTTTTTTTCTTCTCTGCAGCTGTAGTAATCTGAGTAGGACTACAAATAGCACCATTTGTTTAACAGTTCTGCTGTGGGAGGAAGTGCTGAGACACGAGCACAATAAAGTTCATTATGCTTCAGGATACAGCGTTGCAAGGAAAAGATCCTCAGACTTCCTTCCATTTTGAAAACCCAGTCCATGCACTACTACAGTAGGAGAGAGGCTTTACAAGATAGTTCCTGCAGGCTTTGTGTCCTCAAAGACATTAATGCTGCAGATAAACCTCAGCTGAGTAGGTCTTACAACACGCTGATGCCTTGCTTTCTCTACCCATAAAACAGAAATGCTAGTCCTCCAGTATCATATGGTGCTGGTAGAAGGTTGCATTCCCAGAGGACTTAAAAATGCACGCCAAATACTGTTCCAGTGCCAGGACAGTGAAGCGGGTTGGGGGGGGAAGTATGCAGGTTAAGGATACAGCAGAAGCACAGGGCTGTTTGCTTCCAGACTGGAGGGCAAAGCTCAGAGGTGAGCTGTAGCAGATCTGGTAAAAGAATAAACAGTAATATGTCAACTTCTCACTGTTGGGTTATTTGGTTTTGGTTTGGTTTTTTTTTAAACTGCTTTGCTATAGAAGCTAGAGTATAGTTAAATCTGTCAGACCTCTTGAAGTGCGGGTTTACCTTAATGAGCACATAACTCTAATGACTGTGAGTTCTTGAAACAAGAAGCCTGATCTAAGAATACCACTGTATTCCTCAGCAGAGACACAGAAACCTTCCCAAACCCTTGTAGCGGCGGCCCCATTTCACCCCGATGGCTACAAAATCATTTCAAGTAATAGATGAAGCTCCACAGAGCCTGCTGGTGCCAACTGCAGGTGCTGTTCAACCCCGCAGGATTTGTAGGGTAATCTAAAGAAATTCTCCTAATCCTCCTGGAGGAATCTCTCTTCTTTTTTCCTTCCAGGCAGGAAAAGCATGGAGTGTTAAGGAGGAGGTGACTGCAGAAAGCTGTCGGACTCAAGGGCAGCTGAAACTGCTACTTGTAGAATAAATGCATCTGTTTAGCAAGCCAAGGACAGGGGGTGCTGGCCCCCACTGGCGCCCGTCACTTTCGAACTAATTTCTACTGCAGAAAGCTGTCGGACTCAAGGGCAGCTGAAACTGCTACTTGTAGAATAAATGCATCTGTTTAGCAAGCCAAGGACAGGGGGTGCTGGCCCCCACTGGCGCCCGTGGGAGTTGTAGCCAAGTCACTTTCAAACTAATTTCTCAGAAAAAACATGCTTTCTCTATGGCCAGAGGGATGTAGGGCCACATCTCAAGCATTCAGCATTGTAATTTTATGTGGACCCAAATGTCTTCTCTGTTGTCTGGGCTTTGTCCTAGCCTGTTAGGTCAAACACACAGAATCTTTTGGGACTTTTAAAGGTCATCCAGTCCAACCCC
>NW_009706505.1:0-43427 GCF_000703405.1 Apaloderma vittatum | reverse complement strand
CCTTCCATCCCCTGACATTCTGTGATTCTATATGTACTAGAAGCAGGAAATCTCTTCAAAAATCACATTCGTAAGAAGTGTCTACCAAAGGGCTGAAGCTCTTTCCCAAATCCTTTCTAAAACAGCTATCTCCGTGTCATGAAAGAAGCTACTGCTGGATCAAAATTTTGAGAAGAGTGCTCTGACAGTGCATTACAGGCCAGTTGCCCTATTAGCTCTGGTGAGACACAGGATAGACAGCTTCTGCGACTTGCACAGCATTTATGTTTTTCGGTAGCGAAGACCTGAAGAGACATCTCAGTCTTTATAAGCAGGATCAAAGTTAATTTCAGCTCCTTTTCACATATGGATTGTGGAAGTAAACTTCCATGCCCAGGTGTTCAAATAGGACCAAGTGGTTAAAAATCTCTCGCCCCTTCTGGCCAGCAGTAAATAGAGCACCTGGTAGGAAACTGTATCAGCTTACAGCAACAATGCCTGTTGACAGAGAGGAAAGGGGCCTAGAGGCAGAGGACAGAATCTACTGAAGTATTTATTTTAAATAGCAGTTGGTCCCTCCCTGAATATTTGCCCAGAATAAAGTAGGATTTCAAAGTGGAAGTACCTGCAGAACCTGACAAGTTAACAGGAAGTGATGTACCACTTGAGCTTTCAACAGCTGCTTAATGTTAAACATCTGTTGGTGATGGTTAGCTCTGATCAGGATTTCCAGAGATGCTAATAGAGTTTCCCAAACACCTTGCTGAAAAACAAAACCAGAACAAGAACATGGCTTCAAAACTGCATTTCTAAGTGTACACACCAATAATAATAAAAAAATCAAAACAAACAAAAAACCACAACACCCAGAAGTTTAGGAAAATAACCAAGCCAGCTTAGTTTTGCACCTTCGAAAAAGACTAAATGACTGCAAGTAGGCAGGTCAGAACTAGAAGCTATAAGAAAAGTTAAGCTCATACAAAACTAAGCACATTTAAATGATTAAGCTACAAAAAATTACTTTTTGTCTAAAACTAGGTTTGTATATTCTTTGCTATATTAGCACTGGATGGTTATTTTCAGCAGCTTAACTCCAGAGGGAAACATGTCTTCCTCAGTCTTAAGTTTCCCTTGAAAATTAATCCACTCAACTAACAAGTCATTTACACAACTTTATACACTAAGGCTACCTACATCATCAATAATGGGGACTTGATGCTACTACCAGGTCTTCAAAGAATAATAAAGACCATTAATTTTAGAAATCTTTAGTAACTGCTAACACCTAACTGTAGAATTAATTTTAGACTTCATAACTATCACTTTTTAATACTGACTTTTACACTTAAAATATTTCCAAAATGAAATTAATTACCTTTGCTTTAGACCATATCTTCCAGTCAAGCAGCAGCTTTTCTAACAATTGAACATCTTTGATAACCGCAGTAGAATCTGTGTCAAGCGCAAATTGTCCATTTTCATTTAAATAGAGAATCTCATCACTGCAGCATCCTTCAAGGAGAGTCTTAAAGAGGGGGGAAAGTTTTTTGAATTTCATGAGCACCAAGCAGTACAGTTGTCCTATCCAGTTTAATCAAAAAACCCACAAACATCAAACTCCCAATAGTGAAGGCATGTACGTATACAACCAACTTTGAAAATAGTTACTGAGTTTAGTAATCCCACTGGAGGTTTCTAAGGGGCTTCGTTCTTACAATACCAGTACAGATTATATTTTTTTTGTGAGAAGTTTTTGAAGTGCACTCAAACATTTTTAGTAATTGCTTACAAGTTTAAGCTTACTTGAAGATCTTTGCTCTCAGAGAAACAAAGTTGCTTTCCTCCCTTGCCCAAATCTACTCTGAAATTGGGGTCTTTCAACATTTCCCTGTTCTCACCTTGCCTATCAGGAGTTTTTAGTTCAAAGCAAAACACGCCCTAGACCAAATTGGCTCCAAATCATCGTTCCACCTTTGTCAAGACAGCTTCACATGTAGAATTAAAATCAGAGAAGTTTTGAAATTTGTGCTGAAACTGAACTAAGTATCAGATTTAAAGAGCACTCTACCTTCAGCATGCAAAATCCAACAATGCATTTTGGTTTGACCAACACTCGATGAATCATAGAATAACCATTGCAATTGTCCATCTCCTGTACTCTCTGTTGGTTGTATTTTGTTAAAGATAGTATAAGCTGTAGTGCTAAAGCTTGAGTGTCTTCACAGCTGCTGATCTCTACAACCTGAAGAAATTTAATAAAAAAGTTTAAATGAGAAACATTTAGAAAAAAGCTCCTAGAAATGCTCTGTTGCAACCTTAAATCATAACTTTGGGATTCAATCTGTTTTAAAGATATATATGTAATCTTAATTTTTCTTAATGTGCATGCATTCAGATACTACACCTGAAGTGATTAATTCCTACTGTGGTAAATGATGATCTGCTAAGAAAAGTTCTATTACAAGAATCTTTTTAAGAAAAAAACCCTGTTCTAGATCAAATTTAGGTAAGAGTCACCAACTTATTCTTGCTATACTACAAAGTCACAAGGTCATGAAATACATAAGCTACTAATAAGAATAAATTCTGTTTGCCTTGGAAAAGTATGTTTCCTAAATGTTTAAGGAAAGATTTAAATTAAGGTTCCTGAAGGTCTAGGCTATCTATACCTGTAAGTGTCAAACACCAGAGTATTTTTTCATCCATAAAGAGACAAGCAACTCGATACATTAAGATCATGGAGCATTCTTCACTCCGCTTCCTACAATTCCTGAATCTCAAGAAAGAACAAATTGTATTTTTACCAAACATATACAAGAAGGAAGTGTCACATGAACAAATTTCAGTTCTTTTCCTGTGTACCTGTTAATTCTGCTGCACTTACAGGCATGTTCACCTGTACTCTCTGACAGCTGATCAATTGTTTGCTTGTTTTACTGATGCAAATAGAGTCTACAGCAAGATCTGCAGCACAGTTAGCATAAATTTACATAATACATAAATAAGGATTTTCTCCTCAGTGTTAAAATTACAGCAGACAGTATCTTCACCATTCGGAAGTCTGAACACCTGCCTCTCATCTAATGCACATTGATTACTCTCCACATACTTTTCAGTACACTACCATTGCCAGAGCCATACAAAAACCTCCAAGTCTGAGGCCAACATTAGTATTTTGAAATTAGCTGTAGTATTTTAGAGACTTCTAAGGTAAATATTAGCCTCTCCATGTAAAGTCACAGCTAAGTAAGTTAACTAAGTTAAGGCTCATAGCGTTAATATTTTTAAAATTACAATTTCTCTTACGACAGTCTTTGAATATAGCTGAACAGTACTCTCTGAGCTCTCACTATTTATTAGATAAAATTAAACTATGTAGTAACTATGTAGTTTTATATTTATTCACACTTGTATCATGAATATCCTGTTTTAAGTGTTAAAGATATGGAATGAATTCAAGCGCCTTAAAAAATGACAGAAAAAATATGATCAGTTCTACAAGACTCCTAAAAATAATCTCTTTTGACATTTAGAAGCCCGATCTCTAAATGAGATTGTAACACCACATGTTACATATTAGCAATATTATTAAAACCATTATGTAACAGAATTAGATTTTTTTTCCAATTTAAGACAACATGTATGATGCAGTCTGTGTCATGGCACAGATATTATACACAAATTTTCTTGAAGAAATAAGAAAGCACAGCAGACTAGAGCAAGGCACCTAAAGACTAGGTGATTTGCTACCCAAGATCCAAGGTAAATTTTATATAGGAGAACACATACATGCACCCCACTCCTCCAGCCCCCTTACCCTAGCAAAGAGGAAAACAAATGCACCAGTTCCTCCAATCTCATGTAGTATCCCCTGGAGAGTTTTATATTCAACAGGCTGAAGCATTTTCAGGTGATGAGAGTCCAATGCATTGCTCTGAACTTCTTTTGAACTGAAAGGTCTCTGAGAAGGTACAGTTTTCACTTGACCTTTCAGTCTAATAACAGGTTCATATATGGTGTACTGACTAGGGCAGCATGTGGCATAAACAACAGCAAGACTCTCCTGAAACAAGAAAAGTTTATAAGTCAATTTTTTTTAAAAAAGCATTTAATACAAAAAAAACCCTCCCAAATGCAAAAAAGCCACCTAACAGCAAGTAGCAGCTTCAGCAGTTCACTTCTGCTTTACCATTAGCATGCTCTTAAGTTTCACATGGATGCATGCGCACTATACGCAAGAGAATTCCTAAGTTTTAGCAAGCGTCTGCAAAAGCTACAGCACAGAAAGTTTAAAAAGCATTAAAAAATTCCATCAATGATCCCCCTCTTATCACCTGAAGAAGAATTACAACTATTTTGCATAAAATCAATGTTACTGACAAATTTAAAATAAGATGAGCATACATAGTTATTGGGCAAACTGCTTCCCTTTCTAAAGCGGTGAGTCAAAAATAGAAAGCTATCTTGTATTTTTTTCTTCAAAATTTCTCCAGTTTTTTGTTTTAAGTCTATCCTTTAATCAGCTTTGCCATAAGAGGATCTCAATAGGAGAAGTTTCATTACTGATAAAGAGACAGACCAAAAGCAAAGCTCCTATGGAAAGTAACAGGCTCATTTTCACAGAAAATGTCAAACGATATTTGAGAGGTTATTTCAAATCGAGAAATAATTACATTCAAGGCATTCTCATTCTGTGTGGAAGTGCAGAGATTAATTCATCACTTGAGCACTTCTCTCTGGTTACTTGGTGTTTTGTAAGGCAAAATAAGCTTAAAAGTTGCATGAGGGATTTCTTAAGCTTTTTACTTATTCCATTCATTCCTTCTTAACCTATTAAAAAATGTAGTACTGTTGTTTTCAAGGATCACATCCAGACAGAATGACCCTTTACCTACAGCTACAGAGCTGCTGTAGAATAAGATAAGAAAAATCCCTCTAGTGGAAGCAATTCATAGAGCAGGAATTACCAGTGCACGAAAACAATTCCTCAAATATAGCAGGCCTCACTGAAAAAAGTTTTATTTTATTATTTTTCTAGTGCAACTATATTTACACCTGCAGCTGGCATGGCTGTTTCAGCCAGGAAAGATGAGAAAAGCTGGAAAATTACTTTTCAGCCAAACTTGATGCAAACTTACTCCCTCAAAACCCTCAAAGAATTGGGAAGAAGTCTTTTGTTTTCTATTAAAGTCAGATAAATCTTCCTTTCTCCTCTCAGTTTTAATGGTAAAAGGTTAACTAAGCTGTCCCTGGCTGCCTTTACACTATTGGAGAGAAGAGCTATGTATTCTTCCAAGGGCATTTGGAGGTGCCTCCTTAACTGGCAGATTAAATATGCTGTATTACAGATGCTGGAACATCTACAAGTCGTCAGAATCCAACCTAAAGCAAGATGAAATGCCAACCTACACGAAGTTCAAGTCCCACTGGAATAAGTGGGAAGAACCCTGCAGTGATTTTAACAGAAAGTGGATGTGCTCTTGCCTGCTTTGAGAAAGTGAAGTGCTTTAGGAGACAGCAAGAAATGCATTCCCAGATTCTTAATTAGTTCTAAGAGATTAATAACCATTTTTCAGTAGAAACTTACAATTAAAGGCCCAACATCCACTTCCTTTTTTCCCATGAAGAGTTCCTTAATTTGTTCACATTGTAGAATCTCTTTACTTATATACTTAGAGCAATCAGTCAATGTTTTGCCATATTTACAAGGCATTACAGATGTGAAGTCCGGCCCGCACGCATACAAGTAAAACGCTTCCTCCGGTCCAATCTTTGCACCTAAAATACAGAAAAGAAGCTGTTAGTTCCTTAGTATACAACAAAGCAAAACTCATAGATTGGCTAGTAGATTGCAGAGAATTTACAAGGAATATCACTGGTTGGTTTTCATAACCCCTACTGATGAAAAACAATCAAATGCTTCGTATTAGCTACTGCAGATCAGTGACTTCTGACACATCCCGTGCCAAATCAATTCAGTGGCAAAGGCAACTGAAACAAGTCAGGAAAACTGAAGACCAGCAGCTCTGAATCATCAATTATACTTCTTTTAAACTGAAAGAAGTCATCTGTCCAAGCCTCCTCAAAGTTTTCAAAGCATAACAAGATTACAGATAGCAACAACATGCTACAACACGTCAGAGAGCTGAGTGACTATGAAGGATGCAACAACTGTGAAAGTTCACTACAACTAACAGGGAGGTAAAAAAATAAAAATATGTGGGAAATGTAAGGCAAAACGAACCTCCCTTCCCTTTCTGGACTGCAATCTCAGGTCATCTGGTTTTGAGAATGCAAAAACTCAAGAGAGGCACCCAGAAGGCCCCAAGTTTGTGATGTATAGGTGCACAACAACTGCATAGCAGCAAATCCAGTGCTCTCTGGATACACCATTTCGCTGGCTGTAGGCACAAGGCAATCAGGCCGGGTAGATTCACCAGGTGGAGCTTACATTTATGAACAGTATCTCATCTATGGCCTCCACCAATACACTGTGTCTACACGCACACAGCGCTTGCACACACATCACACGCTCTGGCAAACTGATTTCCTTTGTGTAGCAGTCCTGACGAAGCCACTGCACATGAAGAAATCCCAGCAGTTTCACAAACAAGCA
Organism: Apaloderma vittatum; assembly: GCF_000703405.1. Taxonomy (NCBI): domain Eukaryota; kingdom Metazoa; phylum Chordata; class Aves; order Trogoniformes; family Trogonidae; genus Apaloderma; species Apaloderma vittatum. The sequence continues at coordinate 36,832 of NW_009706505.1, read as the reverse complement.
CACTTAACTCACAATTATTCAGTGGTTCAGATTTAGTTTACTTTTTAATATGCTTGTTTTAAGTAATTTGAAGCTAGTAGTTTAGAAGCAGGTAAGTAAAATCAGTTTTCCAGCTGGGAGAGACTGAGTGCTTTAAGAAAAACAAACAAAAAACCCCAGAGAAAGTACCACCATCTGTCTATCCTCTACCTCAAGGTATTATTTAAAGAAATTTTTTTTTTAAAAAAGCCACTCAGGTAACTGGAATTGCCAATTATGGCACTAAAAAGAAGGCAAGAGAATAGTGGCAGAAGGACACATTAGGAAGTACCCAATACTGCAACATTAGCCTACTTTATCTCTGATATGCTGGCAAAGAATGCATTGTTGCTTTTAATCTAAAAGCTTGGCATGTTAAAATATCAAATTAAGCCTTTGATCTTGGATGGTGAAGAAGAAATGTAGACTTATTCAAGGAAAAAAAAAAAGCATACAAGAGTACCATTAAATAGAAGCAGATTTCCAAGATACCATCTACCCGACAATCGAAGCAATTCTTCTTGAGATGATGTACAATGGCCAATCATGCAGAATGTTTTATTACTGTCAGATGATAAGCTTGATTTCCTTGGTAGTGCATAGTCTAAATTAATCTCACATTTCCTAAAAATACATATAAAAAGAAACAAGTTTAAATATTAAGAAGTGCTCAAAATTGCTATGTAAAATACTCAGTTTAGGCTTAAAACTTATTATATACAGAAACTGTACATAACACTATTTAAACTACTGAAATATTACACTTTTCCAAGAATTTCTACTACTCCTAAAGTCAAAGACCTTTGAATATGCTAATGCACATCATGAAAACTGCAGTTGGAAAATACCATGTTGAGGATTTGCTTATGCCAGGGAACACTGTCAGAGCTAGCGCGCTGCACAGCCAAGGGCAATAAGCTTGATGCTTTCAGAGAGCATGCAAATAACCTTATGTGTATTTACATAAACACACTAATTAGACTATAAAGGTCATCTGAAGCTTCCTAGAAGAGCTCATCTATTAGTAAATTGGCAACTAACTCTACATATAGAGAGGCCTAATTAACTGCACATGTGCAGAACACCAGTATTTTTTAGTTTCCCCCATTTAGACTTTATCGCGTATCAGCATGCGCAGACTAAAAATGCAGGAGAGGAAATCAAGGTGCTTAAAAATTAACTCCATGTACTTTCAAGAACAAAGTGAATCACAGAATGGTTCGGGTTGGAAGGGACCTTAGAGAATATCTAGTTCCAACCCCCTGCCATGGGCAGGGACACCTCCCACCAGACCAGGTTGCTCAAAGCCCCATCCAGCCTGGCCTTGAACACTGCCAGGGATGAGGCAGCCACAGCTTCTCTGAGCGACCTGTGCCAGTGTCTCACCACTCTCAAAGAAAATAATCTCTTCCTATTATCTAATATATCTACCCTCTTACAGTTTGAAACCATTACCCCTCACCCTCTATCACTACACTCCCTGACAAAGAGTCCTTTCTGCATCTTTCCTGTAGGCCACCTTGAGCAGGTCTATGTCAAGTATTATACTTTATAATTCCAGGTATTCCAATTTACTTCCAAGTATTACACTTTACAGTTCCAGGTTTAACTACAGAAGAAAAACTGTGCAACAGCTTTTTTCCTAGATACAGTTTTAGGAATGCCTTTAGTACTGGTGCTTATAGCAAAGAATTTTGGTGATACATCTAATTGTTTTACAACAGCATTTTGATCACCTGCTTCATACTTAGGACACAAAGGAAGTCTTCATGGTCTGGATTTCAAGAAAAAAGGATAAATACTATAATATTTAATAAATTCATTTTTCTCCAACCAATAAGCCTTTCATGCAGGCACAAGCTTACCCAGCCCAGCATCAGGTACCTCATTTAGGAGCACAAATCTTAAGTTTTTAGTGGAAGTAGTAGTACTTCCCACAGCTCGTTCAGATCTTTTCTGAAATAATTTTTTAACTTCTCCTGTCTCCGTATCTCTATGTAGCAAATTGTCTGCCTTCTCTCCATCTCCTCTTCATTCCTACTTTCAACAACACTCCCAGCACCTGAAACATTCCTCCTTAATTCAGGTTCTTAACTTAATCAGAGACATTATGCCTAATCTTAACTTCATGCCAAAGCTTTTTTTGGATCTTACTCAAAATCTTATAGTACTTACCTCTTTCATTTATCAATGATGAAGAAAAACACTGATCTCTGCATTGTTTCACCATATGAACTGAAGATTCTCAAAACAATCAAGACAATTCCAGATATTTCTAGGTAATTCCTAGCAGTGTAAGACATCCCTCTCGTATCCCCAGAAGACTACTCAGCTGTAAACTCAGCTTGCATCACAACAGTGAAAATGTTTTCCTACCAGAGAACATCTTTTTAAGAAGATAAAACATCTAGATACAACTAATGTATACTTTACCTCTGACCAGAAACCCACAGCAACAGCTTCCCGTGAATATTTTTCTTGCCTTCTGGCTCCTGCCGATAAGTTATTGCCAAATGCTGCCACCTGCCCAGAAGAAAAATATTCTCTGGAGATTCAGCTTGTGCCAGCAGACCAGCTTTCATCTCATCATTTGGATCCATGCACATACTATGAAAACAAGAGAAAAGGAAAATCAAGTTTGTGTGTTTGTTTTCAAATTTGCATTTTAAGCCCCAAATCTGCAATTCTTCTGGCCTCAGTTACACTGAGGTTCCTTTCCTTAACTTTCAGAGATAGTTTTTTTCATCACAATGCTACACTCTGAGTGCCCAACATAAGCTAGGGAAACCCCCACATTATGGTTTCAACTTAGTTATTTAACCTGTTTGCATGAATCTGCTTACATTTAAGATAAGGATATTACATCTATTTTACAAAAAAGTTAAATTTGGTTTACTGAAAAAATGTAGATGCTTTGAAAGCTGTGAAATAAAGTGTTCTAAAATTGCAGCTGTGGACTCATTTTAAGGATACATTACTTACGAGAATTAAACTAGGCCTAAAAAAAGAGTTCACAAGACTAAAACCAAGATTGTTATGGGAAGTATTAAATAACCGCAGTTTTCACACCTGAGGTGTGAAAACCTACAGTTACAAAAGCTTTTGTTTATCTTCACACATTCATCTCATGAATACTTGAATTACTGCCTCGCACTGCGTTATGTTTATGACTGATCTTGCATCTTTCTTTGGGCAATTATCTGCACATGACTACATGAAACATTTAGGCCAGACATTAATACTTTATGCCGGTAAACCTGTAGATCTGTAAGCAGTAAGCTTACTTGATGTTGTCATCACTTTGCAAGATGACTAGTAGAAATTACTCCTCTACTCTCCACCAGCACTCTCTGCAAGCTGCTACTGGAAGTAGCAATACATATGTTCACAAGGGTGCTTTTGGACTATTACACCATACCGAAATACGAATGCTCCAGTGTTCAAGTCTGCCCAGACTTGTATCATCAGTGCCTTGGAACCCAGTGAAATTATATGAATACAGCCATCTTCAACAAGTTTATCTCCCAGGCTTAGGTATTCCATTCCTATAGACTTCATTTCTTCTAGAAATATAAACATGTTTACACATAATTAAAATACATCACAACAGCACTTGTCCTGCCAGCTATCGATTGTTAAAAGAAATAGTTTGGGTACTGCAAAGAACTGGTATTTGTTTAATTGGAGGGGATTTAGTTGTTTTTTCTTAAATTCTAAACCACAAAGATTTACTAGCTTTCTATTAAAGAGAAAGATCACAAAAGCCTCTGGCTTCATCAATACAGGAAACTAAATCAACTTGCGCACAGTCTTTCCCCATGATCTTTCAGCTGCAGTGTTTAGTATTTTCCTCAGCATAATATTAAATAGCATAAAGACATTTTACTGAAGTTAGAAATTCAGTAAGAATACTAAATTTCTAAAGGAAGCAGGAATTAATTTAACTTAAGAACTAAGGCTGGATGTGTTTTGTCTGTAAAGTATGTGATAAAGTACTCTATGAAATACCAGAAAGACTAACACTCGTCTTGAATATCCATCATAAAAAATATTTGACCTTTTGTAGATGACACATCAATTAATAAAAATTGTAAGCAGTGCTACCTAAATAGAAAACTGGAAGTACTACATCCTCACCTGTGCTGTCAAAGCTGTTCTCCCTTGCAGCTATCAGTCTGCTTCTTGTCTTGTTTTTTTTTCCCTTTTCTGTTAAATTTTCTGTTTCAGGGGCACACTCCAGATGAAACCACAGTGAGACACTGAAGCCTTCAGCCATGTGTGGCCAACAGTTTTGTCCAACTAAAGGCAAGTGAATTGGGGCTACGTGCCAAGAGGAAAGCAGCTGGTGACTCAAATTTTCACCATCTGCCTCTTTCTTACTCTGTGAAGATTTTGCTCTTTTTAATAGCACAGCAGCTTTGCCATTGGAAGTGCTAACAGATTTTTGTGAAGAACTACTATTCAAACTTGTGCCATGTAGCAAAGGGAAGGCAAGGTACTGTAGTGGGTTCATATAAATATTAGTTTCTATAATCTTCAATACACCCTTGAGTAGTATCTCCTAGAAGAAATAAACCAAACAAATGAGAAAAAAAACCCTACAAACTGTTTACAGGCAAGTGTCATTGGACTAAACATTTAAATTTATATTCATGTTTGCCAACAGAGGTGGACTTCCATATACAAATTGACACACATTTGCAAAACATAATGTAGTAACTTCAACAGACTATGGCTCAAGAGTTTTGGGGATTTAATCTAGGCAGATCAATCTCCAAAAATTAGTGTGCTTAAGAATCAGCTGAAACACAGCAGATGGTCATTGCACAATCTTATCACACATTTGTTATGTGCCAACAAATTAATTTATACCTTTTACGCCATGTTTGAGGCTGGTTAAGAACGCACACAGAGTCCATCACTTTATTGCATGATCAGTAACAAAACTAGCTAAGGCCTTAAGCCCAAAATTGCTCCGGTTACTTAACCAATTATTTAAAACTACCTTGGGAAAAATCAACTTGTGTCTCCTTGCTTGGTACTATTTCAGGCTCCACAACATTGTATTTATTTCTACTTGTATTTTTCCATGGACTCCCACACAAACCAATAGATAGGTGTTTCAGCAATACATCTCATGCAAGTAGTAGACTCAGCATTGCACAAACCACCTTAAGACAGTTTTGAAAGTAATTCATGCTGCTAAAGAATTCCTGAAAAAGCAAGATGCCTTATAAAGAAGTTACTACAAATTTTATAGTCTTAGTGTTATGTCATCCATAACCACACTGTCAGTCTCCTCAAGAGGAATCGTGTTTTCTTGTGCTGAAAAGAGTTCCCAGGACTCAAACACACACTTTAAAACCCTCCCTTATCTCATGTTTCCTTTTCATGTTTTGAGAAGGAATTATTTCTACAACCAGATTTCATTTGTTCTGATTAGGTAGAATGTTGGTGTTAGTCTCCTTGTTTTCCAAAATTCTTGGACATGAAAGGACGTACCGTACAAGGCGTCTTCTCTAAAAATATCCTTAGAAGAAGAGTTAGCTCTTCTGAACATGTCTGTGAACTCATCAAGGAAACTAACAGGTCTACCAGCACCATCTGACATGCTAAAAAGAAGCAGGAAAAAATAATGTTCTTTAAGCAATTTTTAAAAAGCTTTAAAAATTCACGTTCCATACTATTACGAGGAACAATTGGAATTAAAAGTGTTTTGTGAAAACATTTCAAGGAAGCAGTAACAATCACAAGATTTCTAGAGAGACCCCATAGTAATTCTTGACCCTAACGCTGAAAATTTCATAGGAAGAATCTAGATAGCTACACTAAGTCTAGCTCCTAGGTTAACAAAGTGGAGTCTCAGAGTCTCAAAGCTCTCCCCACAAAGCCAGGGATCAAAGTCCCGGGATGGGTGTGGATCATCTCCTACTGTGGAGAAACCTCACATGAAGCCACCTTAGTGGCAGAATTTCATTTGCTTCCACATTCTTGGATTAACAAGCTGCTTTCCTAATTAGAAATAAAATTCAATCGAGGCAAAGATCTGTGTTACAAAGAAATTTGAAATAAAAAACACACATGCTGTGACAGAGTTAGATAACTGCTATTTTTCCTGAGCAAATGTTTGTTACACTGTCACCCTAGAGTTTGATTTCAACGTTTTCAGATCTGCCAGCATGTGTTTAAATAACAGATTTCCACTAGCACAGAAATAACCCTGTATTTACACAGAAGTTTGATACTTGTGTCACAGGTTAAAGAAGTAGCTGTATCAATTCATACATGCCAATGAATTTGCTTTGTCAGTTTTGCATTTACATTGTGAAAGCATAAAAAGCAAAATTTAAGTTAACTTAGATCTTGAACTCACCATGAAAATTAGACTCCGTTTGTGTCAATATATTTAAAAATCCTCCCAAAAGATGTTTGACTGCTCCCTGTTAATAGAAAACATAGGGGAAATTGGTATCTGAAGAATAAACACCAGCTCAAAGAACTTAGAAATAATTTCTTTCAATCAATTCTTGTCTACTATTGATTTTAAAGTAAAGATAATGCCAGTTACGGAAATATTTTCTTATATCTGCTAATGAATATTCTTTCATGCTCTGTACAGTTCAGCTGCACAAGAGAGACTTTGAAATCCAAATGATTCTAGAAAGAAATCTTTGAGCCACTGTCATTTCAGCATCTGAGATCTCCCTTGTCTTCTCCCCTATAACAGAATGACAGGATTTGACAAGTTGTGAAAAATACAATATATTGGTATGTAGTTTTGCAATACTGAAAGCAAATTCAACCTTTCTCTAAACTTTTTATGCAGGATCACTTTAAAGAGTAATTAAAAAAAATATCCAAGTCATGTACTTAAGAGCATACTTCACAAATACATCTTAGAGATTTTTCAAATAACCTTTAAGGTATTAAAAAAAGTCTCTAAATTGATTGGTTTGATAGTTTGCTCTTTCTAAAAAAATATGGAGGAGTAATAAAAATAGCAGCCTTCCCGTACTTAGTGAAAGATGCAGAGAGACTCTCTGTCAGGGACTGTAATGACAGGACAAGGGGTAATGGCTTCAAACTGAAAGAGGGTAGATTTAAGTTAGGCATTAGGAAGAAGTTCTTCACTGTGCGGTTGGTGAAGCACTGGCACAGGTCGCCCAGAGAAGCTGTGGCTGCCTCATCCCTGGCAGTGTTCAAGGCCAGGCTAGATGGGGCTTTGAGCAACCTGGTCTGGGGGGAGGCATCCCTGCCCATGGCAGGGAGGTTGGAACTAGATGATCTTGATGGTCCCTTTCAACTCAAGCCATTATATGATTTTACAAAAACGAGATTTTGAATTGTGAATATTTTCATGTGTTGCTCAGAAAACAAGAAATACATGTGTGCTAGTGATTTAAACCTAATAATTCACACAGAGAATTGGAATACTGAAATAAAGAAATCTCCTTTCCTGCACTAACTTTCTAACTTTGCTTCTTAGCCAGATGATTATATAAGCAAGCACTTTAAGTTTATAACTTTATCTTCCTATTTTGCAAAAGAGGAATACTCAATTTAGTTATTATAAAGCAAAAAAAAAAAAGCTAACCATCAGAAATTCCAAAGGATCGCAAGGACATTGGCATAAACATAATTGATTTGTAATATAAACTTATTAATAAAATCATGAAATATTTGAGGTACATCACTGAGTTTCTAGAAGTACATATTCATTTAGAATGTTTACATACATATATACACCAACACAGGATTTGTTTTGGGATTTTTCCTCCAAGCACGTGACAGTTATTAAAGCTTAGCTCTAATGATTGAGAAGTCTTGATAAAATAAGGCAACCATGAAGCTCAAAAGCTATGTATGTCAAATATCTTTCAATACATTAGTTAATAATAGTTTCTGGTAACTTAAATGCAATGCAGCTGGCAACGTCAGTCCTTTATGTTGTTTCAGGTCTTATCAAATGCCATAACAAATGAGAATATTTCCGAGATCACTCTGTTGGGTATACTGGTACTATGAACCTGAAGAAAATAAGATATACAACTGCTAAGCTGCTGCTTTTATTTATTAACATTTTTACCTGTTCTATGAGTGCAGTGGCATTTTTCTCCTTCTGGCTGACGATTTTCAGGCAGCTTTGGAATACATGAGCAAGCACATCTAAACTTGCATTTCCAGCTGAGAGCAAGTTTAATTCTAACATGCAGATTTCAGGATACAGTAATTCTCCTTGATTGATGTTTTCAGCTAGGTCATTAAAATAACCTGAAGGACCAGTACATCCTGGTTCTGCCTTTGTGTCTGCTCCTGGAAGAAAACACTTGTCTTACTCAAACTTACTTAGATGAATACAGTTTGCATGATTTAAGTAGAATATCCAAGGACATATTTTCTCCAAAGACATATTTTCTCCAACCTTTTTATAGGTACAAAACAAAAATAGTCACTAGCTTATAAACAGTTCTCAGAAGTTAGTATGATCTTCCATTCTGCTTCAGATTTTTTATTTTCCTGCTAATAAAGAAGGGCAAGGATGCAGTTTCTCCCATTACATGCTCTTAAATTATATGCCTTCATTTTCTGGGAACTGTATATACATAGTAATGATGAAATATGCAATCTATGAAACATAGCAGTAAAATTATAATAGAGCCTCAAGCTTCTATATAGAATTCTGCCAAGAAACGGGTTACATTTAAATTTATTTTCTGTTAAAATGTTGGGAAAAGCAGTCATTTAACTCAGAAAAAATGCCCAACAGTACATGACAGAATATTTGCATAACAATTGATACAGCAAAAAAAAAAAAATCATTTACATCTTTCCTCTTACCTCTTGGAGAGACTTTAGAACACAATATTTAAAATAACAATTTTAGTACAGACATACATTTCATGGAAATTTTTCAGGTTAAGATTTTAATTCAGAAATGGTTAGGGGTCACCTTATCACTGTGTTCCAGTACTTAAAGGATAACTACAAAGAAGATGGAGATACCTTTTTTTACAAGGAGTCACATGGAAAAGACAGAGTAATAGGTATAAGTTACTCCTGGGGAGATTCCAGCTGGACACAAGAGGAAAGTTTTTCCCAGTGAGAACAATCAGCCACTGGAACAACCTCCCCAGGGAAGTGGTGGATTCCTCAACATTGGAATCTTTTAAGATTCAGCTGGAGAGGCTGCTGGGCCATCTTGTCTAGACTGTGCTTTTGCCAAGAAAGGTTGGACCAGATGATCTTTGAGGTCCCTTCCAACTGGGTATTTTATGATACAACTGGACTAACTAATTTTTAACAGATTGCTATGATACCAAATGAAAAATTTAGCACTGATTTTCAAACAAACTACTGATAACTATCACTGGAGAAAACTATTTCTAAACCACAGTAACACATTTGAGCAACATGACTTAGGAGCACAAGTCACAAGCTAAGAGAAGCAAGACAGAAAAGTTCCTGTAACACTTGGTAAGAATATTCATTATGCATCCTCCTAGAAGTAAAAAGTTCAAGTATTTCTATCTGTTAAAGCTCTCTGTTGCTCACCCTATTTTTGTACATCTCAAAAGACATGCAAGCTTTGATATTTCATAAAAGTTGCCTCGTACATTCGGAAAGTTCACCTTTACCTTCATTCCTGGTTTCATTATCATCAGGATTACTTTCACTATCTGCTTCATACCCTTCCTCTTCAGCAAACAGTTTAAGACTACAGCACTGTGATTCTTCAGTTTCTTCAGAAATATCTTCAGGTTGTGACACAGGCTCCTTTTCAGTGTAATGTGGCTGTATAACACAAACAAATTTACCACCTTTGGTCAGAAAAGCAAGCTATTTAGAATGTTCCAGCTGTCTTTTTGCCAGGTTCACTGGCAAAATAATTAATCATACGCTTTTGAGAAACTCAAGATACTTAAAGTATACTTCATTCTTACAGAAAAAAAACGGATTCTGCAGAGATGGGTTTTTCTTACTAACTACTTGACTTGGTAAGCAAGTGGCCAACGCATCAAGAATAACCACGTTTCCAAGATCATCATAAACATGCACCTTGTCATTCACTCTAAGGTAAAGAGTGCCTGGAAGCACTAAGGTGAGTCAACACCCCTGTTTGAAGCTCTCCCTTGTAGGGTTTGCCACACTGTGTGTGCAGGATGAAAGAGGGAAGAGATCATCAGGTTTCAGGTGTGTCCATAAGGTGTAACACAGCTTGCTCCTTTTTGGGGCTTTACCCATTTCTGAGCAGTAAATGTGGGGACCATATCAGTAGCCAGCATCCAACTTACACACTTTTATGTAAGAATCAGAGAATTAATCTTCAACAGTCACAGTAACCAAACACATTTAAACATGTCCTATCAAGTTTTTTAGACCTCAACAACAAAAACTTGACTGAGAAAACCTTGTAATATTTAGAATTAGACTACTTAGTTGGTGTTCCATACCTTTTCAATTTTTTCTTCAGAATGAACCAGATCAGCAGCAGAAGTGCCCAACGCAACACGAAGCAGTGAATCACAGAGAGGCTTTGCCAGGTCAGTTTCTATCACTTTTGATTGAGCAAGCTGCTCTCTTATTTGTACAAAGATATCATCCACACAAGTACTCTGTGTTTTGGAGGAGACAAACATTTTGATTCATGTTAATTCTGTTTTAGTTAACAGAAATGGTCTAGTACTTTCATTTAAGAACTTCCTCTTCCACCTACACTAATCTGACTTCTCAGTTAAAACCATCAGACTTCCTACTCTTGCAACAATGAAGATTCATCCTGTTTGTCATGACAGATTTAGTCAGTTAAGCAATCTGCACACTGAAAAAAAATCTGGCAACATGCTGTTTCTCAAACACTACAAGTGAAAACACCATTTCAAAAATAAACATCTCAAATAGTTTAAAGTACACAGCGCCTTTAAACTATACCACAACATTACTAGAAGTTTAACATGACATGTCCGAGTTTACAATAACAGCAAGTGGCCCAGACAGAACTCCAGTTCCCAGCTCTCTCCTGTACCTAATACCTTCTGCTTTTGTAACAAATTACCAAGTAAAATTCAATATAGCAATTAAAACATTAAAGCACCATGAAAGCGTCATCCATGAATTGATGACTTCTTGTGAAACACTGAATTAGTATACCTCTAAGGTTTAATTAATAGTTTTTTTCAGGTGCCCTTTCAGTACCTGTGCCCTCTAATACTTCTCTTTCTCAAGCACCAGAACTGTCATAAAACATACTATGTGTGAGTCAATGTATAATGCTCACACCTTGCCCATGCAGTTCTCCTCCAACTTTTGGCATATTGTCAAATACAAAAAGTAATAAGTTGACACATGAAAAGCCTCTTTAGAAACATCAACTGCTGATTTACTCAGTTACTCCCATTCTTTCACACTCACTGACCACCACCTCTGACAATTAAGCAAATCAGTTAACTGTATGCTTTCAGAACTACACATAAAATACAGTACCATATCAAGAGCATAAACATTTTTCAACTCCGGAAGAACTTGTGCCTACATTACTGTTATATTTGTTACACACAGTGTTATTTTGAGTAAAATAAGCTAAGTTGCGCAGTACCTGGTGAAACATCTCCACTTCCACCTGCTGCACGGTGCTTGCACTGTGTAGACAGATTGTCAGCAGAGCTTCTAAAAGTCTGATACCTTGAAGTGCCCACTCAGTCTCTTCTCTTACAGAAGTCTTTATTCCTTCAAGACTGGCAACTGAAGTAACTGAAGTGTGTTCTCTACTCAAAGTGCTGCCACAGGAGACACATTCAGACATCAGCTGTTCTGCATCCCTAAGACTGTCAGAACTATCAAGCTCCCGTTGTGTCACATCTCTGCTTTTAGCCAACTCAGAGTCATCCTTGTTGAGCAGCTCACCACGAGGACTCCCATGTGAACTTCTGCTGCTTTCAGTCAATACCCTCTCCCTCTTTTCTTGCTCCTTTTCCCTATTTTTTGCAAGTTTCTGAATTACAAGCATTAGTAATCTATGGCATGCTTGAAAGCCTCCAAGTCTATGGAACTGTCTCTGGAAAACTGAACTATTCAAATAGATACGACGACACACGGACCAAACATCTGCAGCCCTCTGAATATGTTCCAGAGAGGGTAAAGTAAGGCTTTCAAGTGACAGATACGGTAATTTGTGGCCTAACGGCTCACTAGCTGTACTATCATATCCTGACGTATCTTCAGAGTCATTAGCTGAATCCAGATCACTATCTGCTTCTTTACTTACACATAAAAAAGCAACACAGAGGAATAGGTTTATTGTGTTGACATGAATGTCTTGGCTCACAAACTTCTTCTTTTTCGGGTAAGCCTCTTTCAAGCCAGCATAAAACTTGCTCAGGCTTTGAGGAATTTCTGAAACAGCATGCTGGCTACAAAGAGAAGCAGGCAAGTCAGACATAGACTCTTTTTGTTCATTGTTCAGGTCTTCCAGTTCCGGCACTGCTTGGTCTTTTTGTTGATCACCAAGGCAGAGTATCAAAGTCTCTAATACTTTCAAAGAATGGCTTCTTAAGGTATCTAAGTAATTTAACTCAGTCATTTGATTCACTCCATTACAACTCAGAAACAAGTCTCTAATTACCCTGCAAGAAAAAGCATAAGAGTTACCTTTTAAATCAGCCACAAATTCATGTAGTTCAGATGACACATCTTATCCAAAAATAACATTATTCTACACACCTGAATAACACCAAGGACTGATCATGTTTACAGTCAATTGCTATAAATTACTGTAAATTAAAGAGAGGAGAAATTTGTTTGCAGTACTCTAGAATCCCAAGTAAGCATCAGCCATCTGGTAGTAGAAAATAAAACAGGTGTTCAATTAACTATTTATGAAATTTGCTTAGTGGTACTTTCTTCCCCTAACTTCTTATTCCCAATTGGAGCTATGAGATACCTTTATTCCTGTAGCTTCACCAGAAGGCAAAGATTCCTTCTCAAAGCAACCTGAAGTTTTAAGACATTTTTATGTCTATTAGTGGCATGGACAATGCATTTTAAAGAGAATTTAGGAATACATTTCTGGCAGAACTTTTTGTGCAATTGTTACACCAAGACGTTCAATGTTAAAAAAAAAACAACAACCCAACTTCCAGTGTATTCGTTTCCAAGTAAATTTTCCCCTTCTTTCCACTCCAAGTATTACAGTGAATTCGTAAAAAATTTAGTGTGAGGATCTGTGATCTCAGTGTACTGCACTTCCTTGTAGACATCCACCTTCCTTACCCTTCCATCTCCTTCCCATAGGGACAACTTTCACTGTACCTAAGTTACACGTTCTAGAATCAAATGAATTGTGTACTTACTTGCATATTCCCAGCTTTAAGCTAGTAAGCAATAGGATACCTTTTTTTTTTTTTTTTAAATCTAAACTTTACTTCTCTTGCCTCTTTGTCAATAAGTGCACTTTCAAAAATTAATAGCTCATGATACATTTTAGGTTAGGTTAGGGTAGTTCAAAATCTATTAGGCAACCCTTAAACTGGAACACCAGTCTATTCTTTGCAATTGTTTAAGATAACTCTACAAAATTCACTTCAGTTCATCAGGGCTCCAACACAAAAGATCAGAAACTTTCCTGGACGAAAGGACACATGGATTTCTGAGATAACTTCCACATATTGTATTAAACAACTATTACATCAATGCAACAATAAACAGGAGAGTTTCTATTTCACGCCTTGGAAGAATGTTTGTGGGTTCTTTTTCTTCATAAAAACTATGTTCAAATGAACAGGATTTTCTAAATAGAAAATCATTATTTCAGGACAAGTGAAACTCTCAAGTCTTATTTTTGAAAGGTGGTTTCTATAAAGACCTGTCTGGAGGCGAAAGGTAAACTGATCAAAAAAACTAAGTAGTCTTAACTCCAAAAAAACCTGACACATCAATTTCCTCAACATTCCTGACTCACTTTAGCATGAGGAATGAAGAGGCAAAAAGCATGTCACAGGCATGGAGAAAGGTTTTTTTATTTGTTTGTACACACTTGAGCTTGTTAAAGATCATAACTCAGAGAGCATTCATTTTCTATGGTTTATGAATCTATGATTTCATCTTATGCCATTCAAGCATTTACCTTGTTTGCCACCCCTGTAATATCCAAGTGCTGCCTACAGTCCAAAAACAACTTACATTATGATCAGCAACAAGCATACAAAGCTCAGTACATAATCAGAACACTTTACACTAATGAATAGAAAATCAACCAACCTGGATTTAAGCAACACAAGGAGCATCTGCAAATAGATCTGAAGTACTTCAGAGGGCAAACACTGGCTCGGGTAACCGCACGTGTGTTTAGCAGCTGTAGTTAGTCCGAGTTGTTGTGCATGGCAAGCTAGCTCAACCCCTTTCTGAAGCACAGGGTTATAAACACAGTTATATAGTTTCCACTGGACCACTGCATTTCCCTTTTGAATTAAGTGGCAAATGTGGCTTGCAACCTGCATGCCACGTAGTTTGTCTTCTTCAAAAACAATGTCCTGATAAGCCTCCAATGCATCCCATCTCAACAACATATCTTCAGATCCGCTGCTAGGCAGAATTCCCTGAACTCTGCAAGAAGAACTAGATGCAAGGCCAGCATCACTAGAGGTGCCCTGCAAGGCATCTTCCAGCTGAGCAAGTTGATCACAGTCAACAGAACATATATTGCATGATGCCTGCGTAATTTTTGGAGAAACTTCTGCTCCACCCAGCTGATCCAATATAAACTTGTTAAGGATGTTCAATATGTGCTGTTGAAAGTTTTTTAATACGGGCAACTTGGAAGCATGAAGCAATGGGACAATCACAGACTTTGGATCCATACAACAACATATTCCTACATTATGTACACCCGAGAGAATCTGAACACAGGTACTGCTCAGAGAAACTTGTTGCAACAAGCGCAAACACTGGTGTGCACAAACAGCAATGCAACAGCATCTGTCAGGATAATGAACTTCTCCATCAGCAGTTTCAAAGGGGTTTTTGGAAGCTTGGTTTTTAAAAGCATATACAGAGAGCCCAGAGAGATCTCTGTGGTGATGCATGAAGTGTGAGTACTCGCATCGTCTGTGCCGCTTTCTTGTACACATTGATTGATGGAGCTGCTCCGATTTCACTTTTTTGACAGTGCTGATTATTTTCATGATGCTGTTAATTAGGGTTTTCAAATGCTCTGAGGCTTCCCCAGTTACTCCCTCACTCTTCATACACAGCCATTCCATCTGAAACACTGTTACTTCAAACAGCTTAAATCCCTGATGCTGTATGAACTCATGAACCAGATCTATAGCTTGGCTAAAGTAGAACGGATTGGAGGCTGCATTTTGTAGGCAGCAGATCAAAATCTGCAAGACTCCTTCTATAACCTCAGGTAGAAGCAAGGCTCTGTGACGATATCTAGAAAATATGTAGTCTTCATGAACTGGCTGCTGTAGTGTTTTGTTGTAGCCTGGAACAAATGGATCAGGTTGCTTTTCCAAGCAAATTCTGATTTTTAACGCTGCTTTAAGCAAGTCTGTTAAATTTCTTCGCAAATTGTCAGGCATGGTTTCTGTATTGCTAATGTCTAGAGACATGAGATGCAGCACTGTTCGAAAGAGCATCCTCTGGACCAGAGCCACAGGTTCTTCTGTCCACCCTGCAGAAACTACTTCATTTTCTGTGGGACTACTTACATTGCAGCTGTCTCCAAACCCTGCTAAGAACTCAGTCAGTGCCGGCACCACACTAGCTGAAAGCGCAGAACTGTGGTTCAGAGTAACATCAAATTTGCAGACTTTCTCTAGGAGAGATAGTAAGACATGGCATAAGTCAAAAGGAGAGTTATCCATGTTGCTCTCAGCAATTCCTGCAGCTGGCTCATTCAAAATCTCCGGGTTTAGCTCACATGCTGGAAGAGTTTTGCTGGAATCTTCTAGATTAGCGGCATCAGGATTAGAATCTGGTAGCGCTTCCACAGGAAGGCAATCACTTCTACCTGCAAGGTAGCTGTCCCTAACTGGATTTGTTAAAAAAGGCTGCAGTAACTGGGAGCGCCTGTGTTTCGTTATTACAGTAGCCTTGTCATCAGAGTTGCCTTCTGAATCAGAAGTGGACAGCTGAGATCTTCTTGCATCTCGCACAGAATAACGATGGGTGGTTTTGCGCAGACGTCCACTTTTTCGAGATCGAGAATTTAGTTTTACAGAAGTCTGAAGAGATGAACGAGTGCTTCCATCTAAGCCTAGTTTTTCCTGAGTAGATTTCACAGAACTTGAATTATTCTCTTTGGTCAGGCATATGTCTACTGTAAAGGGTATCTTAAAATCTGTTGAAACAGAAAGGTAACAAATGAACATTAACAGAACATTCAGTCACATAATAAAAAAGCCTTTTTCTTAATTTTATAATTTAATGCTTCCAGCCTAAAAGTATGAAATGGATTCATATGTTAATAGGTCATGATTTTACATATACCTGTGCCTGACATTTTTAGTATAAAAATGTCAGCAATATTTCAGGTTTAAGAATGATAGTGGCTATTTTCAAAGCCTAGACAAAGGAGTTCATTTTTTAACTAGGGTTAGACAAAAGTGTACTAGAGAGTTTCCTATAACTTTTTTTGGAGCCACAGTTTTTACCTTCTTTTAAGAAAAGATGTTATACAGGCAGATAAAGAAACTTTTGGATAAGCAAAGGGAAGAAAGCTTAGTCTAAAAATCTTCTGGCCTGTTACAGACAGGATATAAAGGAACAATACTGCCACAAGTCTCCAGTTATTTAAATTGGGATAAGTCAGACATACTAATACAAAGAAGTAAAACATCAATCAGCAGGATACCAACTCTGAGATCTCTATTAAATACTTAGCTACGAAAGCAGTTTTAGGCAGTTACTCAAGCAATATTTACTCTGAGTATACCATTTGATATATTCGAAGTCTCACTATAAGCATCACCAAATGGCCCTGTCTCACAAGAAGTGAAGAAAAACTCTAAAGGGAAGAATAAAGGTGTTTTTCAACTTGATGACCTATTGTCACGTTATGCCACTCAGCTGCTGTAGGAACTGGGTGCTTTAACTCACAGTCCTCTTAGAATTCATGCATAAAATGCATGCATATTACTAATGGTAACAGGTCGTTTACTAAGTGCAGATCTTCAAGTAGATAGACCTCAGTCTTTACTTCAGAGTTAATTGTTCCAAACACCAAAATAAGAAATATAAAGTACTGGATTTTTAAACAGTCAGGGACATGAAGGAGATGGAAAGGAATAATATTTAGGGTGCTGAATATTCCCACAAAAGTCAAGCTAAAAAACCCTGCAGCTTTCAAGTATGAAGTATAAAATAGCAAATATAAAACTCTAATTCAATGGTCAAGAAGATGTGGAAGAATAAAATGCAAGTACTATCAGTTCATTTGGATGGGTAAAGTCATATTATAAACTGTCAAAAAAGCAGACACAAAAAAAAAAAAATCTATGTTCTTGGATAAAACTCATCATCATTTTTAAGTAGGGACAGAACTGTACCTGGATGCTTTGGGCAGTACAATACAAAATATGAAACAACTGCAAGCATCCACCAGCCAGGTTCAATATTTATAACAATAACAGTCTCCACGCCACCAAAACCCGGAAAGCCCACAAAATATCTACAGTCATTGATAACACTGAAAGACAAGATGCTTCCATGTGCAAACATGACGGTTCCTTGCCGTTTCATAAAAGTCAGCTATGATGCTTAAGAAGCCTCATCTGTTTTGGAGGCAGGAAATTAACTAGGCATCCTTTATCAAAAAAAGGATATTTCCTGTACAGAAAGAAAAAAGTTGCCTCATCCAGGTGGATTTATTTCAGTCCAAGAAAATAAAATAAAAAAGCTTTTAGTGCACAACTAGATAAACATCATGTTTACTCCATCAGTACTATGAGAAGGAAATTTGTAGAAGTAAAAACTGTATATTATGAAGAGAGCAAAACCAGGACATCTTAAAATCTATTCACACAACAGCATTTTAAACTACCCCTGAAAGAGTCACAAAGCACTCATAAGTTAACAAAATGTTTAATTCAATTAAGTATGAAAGATTGATGCAACTGAGCAAGGAGGAAGGTTTATTATATAATAAAGTGCTATGGAACTGGCACTTTAAATATCCCAAATCCACAAACATTAACAAAAGCTTTCAATTTGCAGGAGTTTAAAACAGCAAAAAAACCTGGGATAGCTTCAGGTAGGAATCCTTAGGAACTCTCTCAGAGAGCTAACTTCATTTGTTTAATCCAATTTGTTTTATCCTCTAATAGAAGAAATAATACATCAGACAAATTTAAGAGTGCAAAACAAAAAAGGAAGAAAAATCCAAACAAAACCCAAACAAAACCAAATTGCTGCCATTTCCTGGTTCAGTTGTCACATGGAATTTAGTTTGCATCATCGCTTAGCTTCTTTAATTCACTTAAAACTGACTCTCAGTTAACTTAAATCTTTCTTATATGATTCCTCAATTAGTACATCAGTTTCTGACACAGATCGTATTTGCTATGGAATGAAGCCTGAACAGAAGTTGATAATCGTCTAGCATTCTTCTATTTTTCAAGGCCTGCCTCCCTGATAATATAGAGCTTCTCTCAAACTTGGTGGTCCACCGTTTGGCTTTGAGCTTATTCTCTATTTCCCATTTCTTCAATTTCAGAAGAAAAAGTCTGTCTCATATTGACTCTAACCAATCTCATGTCAGCATGTATCACCATTTTTGTCTTTAAAGAGAATCAGTATGCTTTCCTCTTCTACTCATTGTGAAACACTTCACATTAGAAAAAATAGTATGTACTCTTTTAAATCTCTTCCCCCAAATCACCTGGAAAGAAAAAAAAATAAATCTCACCATCAAGTTCAGCCACACAGTAATACGAACACTGCCTTTCACATAAGAGCCTTTACCTTCTCCCTACAATCTCAGTCTTCCTCATACACTGACAGAACATTGGTGGTTTTGAGTTTAAATTCTCTGCAGAACCTGTATCTCCATTCTATGTTAAGAAGATAGGTATTACAATGAACTATTACTCTTTAGTCAGGAGTCCTATGTTCTGTAGTAACACACAAATTACTTATAGGTCCTTAATATTGTAAGTGATAAAACATACCTATTGCTTTTTTTTCTTGGACAGGGATTTTCCACACCAATGGCAGAAGTGATAGGAGGAGGGTAAGAAGTTCTTCCCGACATGTCAGCTCCTATGTTAGAAACAAACAAAAGTTTTGCTACTTTTAAATAATAGATTAACCTTCCTTATTTTACAAAACCATTCAATATTTAGTTCCCCATGCCTTTCTGCTTCTTTCTGTGCTGCAAAAATGACCTAAATGCAAGGAGCACTATCATCATTAGACAGAGCCAACCAGAAGCATTTAAGCTATTTATTACACAACTGCAACTGTTTCTATATGAAGCCCTCCTAACCTCTCTTGTTGAAGGAACTCCTCATCCAAAGAACAAGAAAAGTCAAAAGCAAATAACTTGTTGATTTAAAACAAAACCAACACAAAGCCCAAGCCAAGTCTGAAACTCCAAAGTTACGTTTTAATAATTACAGAAGAACTTTATGGAAAACTTTCTGCTTTCTCCAAAAGGACACTTTTAAGCAAATGTAAAAGCTTACATTTATCAAGTTATGCTATTAAGGTGAAGCTTTATGGGGCAAAAAAAGGGAAGGTTACTCCTCTTAAAAAAAAAAACAAAAAAAAAACCCCAGAATAACCACGAAATTTTCACTCCTACTAGGATTTTAAGACTTCAACAGTAAAAATTTCAATGCAGAGAAGAACAGTAGAACGCACAGAATTTAAAAACAATTCCTTCACTGGGCACTACGCAGAACTATCAGAACAGTTTCAGTCCTAAATAGCACCAGTCCCAGTACTGATCCCTGCACAAGTCACCTCATGAAGGAAATATAAATCTGCAAGACTAACTTGACCTGCATTAACAGCTGACCTTACTTAAGAAAGCAGCTGAATAAACTCAGTCAAGATTCACTTGGTTCATTACTTTTCAACACCAGGATCTGCAGTTTCAGCACACAAAGACTTACTGCACATCTCATACTACCTGTTGCTTAGGACATATCCAACAGTGCTGAAGAGGAAGGATGAGAAAGAAGAGGGAAATGGATATCTGCAGCTACACGGATGTGTAAAAATTGATCACCTCTTTATTTAAAACGTCTTTGCTTTTGAGCAAAGACATTTTAGTATGTCTTATGGTCCAACAAGCAAAATAAAAATATGTATATTTTATTTTATTGCCTTAAACCAGGACCTTCTCAAATTAATAACTGTCCGGTTGTATCATATGTTCAGTAAACACTCATTTCTCTTGAAAAGTCTAACCTATTCCCTTGGATGTATTTAAAAGCCATTTAGATATGATGCTCAGAGAAATGCTTTAGAAGTGGGCCTGACAGAGTTAGATAACAGTTGGATTTGATGATCTTAAAGGTCTTCACCAACCATAATGATTCTATGATTCTCTTTCCACCCAAAGGCTACTGCCCTTGAGCTTCACACATACCCTTAGCCAAAAGTTTAACAAACATTGGGTTCAGCCTGCAAACAGGTATATGATTAGCTATTTTTAATTTTTCTATTCTTGCTGAAGGACAGAGCGCAATATCCCCTTTTGAACTGTTAGTCTTCATAATTAACTTCTCCCACCAAAAGGCAAGAAAGCCAGCACCAAGAATATGAGCTAGACATCACACAAAGCTCAACACAAAAATTATAGCCAGGGCAAAAAGCTATTACCTGATCAATAGTAGAGTTCAGTGTGGTAAGCAAAATAAACCCACGGCCTTGAACCAAGTATTGTCCCAGTGCTGCCATATGAGTTTCATCTTCTTCATCCTCCCTGGCCTCTGCCCTCTGGACCACTGCATTGCACAGTCTGTTGACATCCGTCAAGAATTCCCGTGCCAGTGAGTTACTGGCACTGCTCATGTCTGAGCTGTACATAGAGGAAAGCACAGAAACTAAAACCATCAGAAAACACATTCCTTATGGAAAAAAGGACTGGGGGAAGTGAGGAGCATTCCTTCTCTGTATCCCTTCCTCCTCCCTCCAGAAGCATGGGGTGTCTGTAGAACTGAGGAATCAATATACTAAGGGAAGATGGAAGTGACCAAGAATGAGGAGCTCAGAGAATTTCCTGTATTTCAATAAAACTTTAGTTAAAAACCCACGACCCCAAGCACTCATGTTATAAACCTATTGGGTAAAATCCAAAGACAGATCATTCTCTCCCACTGCATAAGTGAAAGCTAATGACTTCATTTCAGCCTTTCTTTATAACTCAGATGTGAGCTTCAATCTTCATCTGCTTTTAAAAGGTATTTGACCTGAAGCATCACAGGAAGACGCAGCTCTTACCAGCACTGTACAGAAAACTTGTTCTTTAATACTATATTTGAATACAATATCTTATATCCTGTTACATATTCCAACAGTATGCTGATTGTTTCCAGGAAAAAAAACAACAAACAAAAACCAATGAACTAAGATAAATATGGGAATTTAACAAATACAATGCTTTAGATTTACCATCCCTCACAGTGTCTTCCTTCAGGCAAGGCTGAGTGGGTGGTAGTCACTACTATAGTGTACTTAATTTTATGTGTCCAGGAGAAAAATAACAAAAGCTGAATCCCAAACTGACTAATTATGCTTTAGATAATGCATTCAAGGCACTCACATACTTTGTCTATTAGTTCTATCTCATAAAAACACAGTTTTGTTTTCTCTTATGCTACAGTATGGTACATGGTCAGCATTAGTACGTGTTGAAACATTTAAAACAAAAGCAAACAAGATTAAAAAAATGCAAGAATCAGCTGTAGAAAAGTATCAGGAGGATCACTGAAGAAGACAAAACAAAACCAAGAATCAGTAATGGCAACAATAGAAACAAGAACACTTAATCCACATAAAACCCACTTAATGAATACTAACATCTTATTTAACTCTTTATATCTGTAGAAATAGATGAAGTAAAATCTTCAAAACTTGAATATTTTCACCATGTCCAAGCACAGAACATCCAAAAAGAAAGCTGAGTAACTTTGAATATTTAAATATAACAGGTGGATTAACACTCAATGAAGAAATATCTACATGCAATTGCCAGGTCAAAAATAAGACCTTGTAAGAAAGAGCAAGTTTGTTAGCATTAATGGCTAAAAAAAAAAGCTACTTTTAGTGGCAAGACTATAAGTACTTATACTTCTACAGAGAATGTCGTTAGAAGTAACCAAAAGATTCTTACCAGAATTACTTTGCCAGTTTAACACATTTATTTTCTATTTGGAAGAAAAAGGAAGCTGTATTCTGGAAATATCACCCTTGGTTCACCTGTTTTTTTAAAAAGAAAAAAATACATCATAGTTAATACACAATTTCTTTGTTTTTAAAACTCATTTTATGATAGCTATTTAAAGTTTATGAAGAGTCCTTGAGGGCTGTTGTTTTTTGAGCTTTAAAGCTCTAGTGTTTACTTTTAGATTAGGATTCTGCACAACCAAAATCCTACTACAGAGAAAATTGTGCATGTAAAAATGAGTTAATCAAATACAGCTAGCTTTTAAAGTGTAAAATGAGCTAGGTATGTATGCAAGTTTGAACATTTCCCTCTAGAAACAGTAGGAATTTTTAGTCATCACTACTTGCATGCATAATACTTGAAGCACTTGCAGCTCTGGGTCCAAGGGATGGATAGTATGAGAAACCAAACTGTGTAGCCAGGTGCTGATGTAAATGCATTTTAAACCTGTTCTTCCCTTTTTGCGCTGACAGATAACTAATATGTATTACCTTAAACACTGGCAAAGCTGTAACTAATAAAATTGGAAAGGAAGAGTACTGTGCCTGCTCCGTACAGTCCACTAAAGCAATTTACGAGTTATTCCTCTGCTAACTCTTTAATCTCCTCCAGTCCTAACTAGAGGACCGGCAGGCTCAGAACAGGCAACGCTGTCCATCAGGTTTTAGTGTCCTTCCGTCCGAAACTTCAGACTCCAGGCTTCCTGAACAGCTTGCACTGGTACACGGATTTAACAAATCTTGCCACATTCTAGCAAAAGGGTGAATTTGCAGTATCAGTGATAAGATAAAGTACTATTTTGGCAAAGCTAATGCAAAAGGACATCAAATTTGTCTTCTTAATGCAAGAATTTAATGTATAATTGGTAAGGAATTAAGATGCTCTTATTTTACAGTGCAGAAAAAATTACAAAGACATACTGTGCTGGACAATGAAGCACTTGTAAAAAGGTCTCATTCTAACCACTGCTAGCTACTTCGCAGTTGTACCTATTTCTTCTTCTGCAACAGAAAAGGTCCAAAACAGACTGACAGTACCAACATGCCTTTGGAAACAGTTTCAGATATAAGCTCGTTATTCATCCCATCCTGAAGCTAGAGACAAAGAACAATACTACAAGAGTTGAGAATTCAGAAGATTCAAAAAAAAACAAAACCAAAAAACAAACAAACAAATAAAAACAAAAAGCCCCACCACATCAAAACAAAAATACCCAACAAAAAAACTCAAACAAACAAACAAATCCTTGCACATTCACAATCTTCTTCCCTTTCGTGTTTGTTCCCTGACAAGATTTGAGCATTTAAAGCACATCGATTTTCAAAGAAGTCAGTGAACTTGCTCTACTGATGCTGTAACATAAACACTCTGCAGAGGTGTTTTTCGGGCTGCTGTTCTGTTTTTTAAAAAAAAAAAAAAAATCCACCCCCAGTTTAAGTTTTCAGCTTGCTTGCCACCTTCTGTTTCTGTTGCAGATTGTGGTGTGCAGATCCTATACCCTACAAAGCACAGTATTTCATCCTACGCTGAGAAAGTATGGCAACCAATTTGCTTTAAGTAAGAACTACTCTGTTGCAGAATTTTTCTTTTGTTTAAAGCGACACATCTTTAACATCACAACCAACTGAAATATCACACGTTAACTAAGCCATAAGAGAGTAGAAAGAAAGCTACCAGAATCTCAGTTCACCACTGCTGCTTACAGTCCTGTCGGGATGCTTACAATATTGCAATATACAATGTGTCAGGATTTCAGATAGCTAACACTGAGAAAGATTCACATTCTTAAGTCCCATTTCACCATCTAGAAGAACATGATTACCATACTTAATAAAAACCACCTCACACAGATATTATTCACGGCTAAAAGGAAAAAAATGCACAAGCATTAAAAAGGATAAATCACTTAACCACGAATGAGCTGACATTCATGTATAATCTGCCTTCTTCATGCCCATCTTTATCGCCCTCAATTCAATGCATATCATGTCTGCCCTCGAGCCCCCTCATGCACCAGCTCTCCTGGGACTTATTTTCTGTTTGCTGTTGTGGTATAAATCCATTTTCTGCACTTGAAACTTGTATTTTCTCTGGATTTCTTTCCATTTTTATGAAGTTGCTCATCATCTGGGCAGCCCGAGGAATGCCTCATACTTATTTCAGTGGACTCTAAGTCTTCGAAAGGAAATACCAAAAGCATTCTTTAACTAATTTAAAGGATAGAGCTTAAGACCAATTTAGCAGTATTGGTTTCGGTAATTCTTGTCCAACAGCTACAGCAAGAGTAAAGGAGAGGCAAAATATTCAGTGGTGGTCTCCCGCTCACATAATACCTCAAATCAGTGCTCTAATAAATCTACCTCTCCACTG
The DNA here is from genome assembly GCF_000703405.1 of Apaloderma vittatum. Lineage (NCBI taxonomy): Eukaryota > Metazoa > Chordata > Aves > Trogoniformes > Trogonidae > Apaloderma > Apaloderma vittatum. Next base: position 12,051 of record NW_009706505.1, on the reverse strand, counting down.
TCTTTTTTTTAAAAAAAAAATAATAATTTTGCAGTACTAGTAAAAACAAACTACTTAAACCACCTCTATTTGTTGTGAAGTATGTGTTAGATTTCTTCAGAATGCTCATTAGTAAATACCTATATCACTGTAAAATGACCATGTTATCGAGTGCTGCAACTCAGGCTTGGGTGCTCAAGTTAAAGGGATAACATACCTAACAACGTATAAATAGCACATACGAGCCACCTGCAAGCCTTGATTTCTCATACCTCACTATGTTATCATCAATAAAAGCAGTCTTCTAGATTACACAAGTAATCTAATCTTCTAGATTACACTAGTGTAATCTTGTAGATTACACAAGTATTTTACTGCACTCATAAGAAAAACTTACAAGAAGCTATTTTACAGGTTCTGCAAAGAGGATTATGGAATGCATATCTATATGAAATCTTCTGTTTGTTTACCTTTCCTAGTTTCCTGTTTCAGACAAGAGAAATGCTGACCAGGCATGGCATGGCATGGCTGCAAGTCCTTTTCAGTAAAAAGTATCATGCAGGTATGTATTCAGTAGATAATCTAATTAACACTTTGGGGAAAAAAAAGTAAACCTATAAACCACTGTTCAATACAGTTATTTCTTGCCTCCCGTTCAACACCTGTAGCCCTTTTACCCATTCTCTAGAATAAAGCATATGGGAATACGAGTCACCACTGGTCAATAAATGCTCTATTTACTTTATCCAGTATTCATTTCATTCAGCAAATACTTGTCCCAGCCTCATTGCTGGCTCTGGAGAAGGTTTGTGACCTCTTCAGTGATTTTAATATTAATATGATTATATCAACAATGATTTTAATCAGATTTACTGTGGCGTTAAACTTCCAATTTAAGTCAAGCTTCTGTTAGCAGAGGAAAACAAGTATAATGAAGAATTATTAACACTAAGATACTCCATAACAGGCTTTTGCAATTGTTGCACAGATTGCCAGGTTTATTACAGAAACCAAGTGTATCTTGTTAGTAGCAGCCATCAAATTTGACTGCCTTGTGCTTCAAGAAGTTTGTTAAAAATAAAACTAAGGGAACACTACAATTAATTCCTCTGTGCAAATCAGAGAAGGAAAGTAGAGCACAAGAGAGTGCAGTAGAGAAATGCGTACCTAGCATGGCCTGGAACAAAACTGGAACATACCCTACAGCGCTGCCTTGAAGTCTGTACTTGGTGGTGAAATGCAAGGAAAGCCTCAAACTAATATTTCACCAAAATTAGCATTCTTCCTTTTCTGTCCTTTTGATATCATTTGAAACTTTGAACAGGCTAGAAACAAATACCCAGCTGATATTGCCAAAATGAGTTACACAGCAGGAGCAACACACAAGCCTTTAAGAAACAGGAACCTGCAATTCAAGCAGAGTGTCAACAGAAAACTTGAGACGCTTTGATGCCTTCTTTTACCAAGGCAAGGCAATGAGCCAAAAGCAGAGCTTATAAAAGGCAGGGAACATTTGCTAACCATCCAACAATTCCAATATTCAAAAATATGAGAAAACAAGAGCAAAACCAAGACACATCAAGTTTGGTTCATTCTCAAAACAGCTACACCAGACACCACTCCAGTGACTCAGAAGACTTCCTACGTACTCTAATTCCAAACACCTTCTGCTCTGTCCTGTGCTATTATTTATTAAGTATTTAGGGTTATAGAAGCTATTAAAACACACTAATGCAGTGTTGCTCCAGCCATTCAGTTGCACTTTAAAAACAACCTCTTACGACACAGAATATATCATAAGACTGCAGATAGATGTCAATTTCCTTGGTTCTACTTCTGACAAAGTCCTTGATTTCTTCAAGGAGTTCATTAACTACCTTTAGTCCTCTGTGTAATTCACTAGATCAGTATTACTTCCAAACAATTTATTCAGAGTCTCTCTCCTCAGAATAAAGTGAAAAATAAAAATGCTAAGTACTTTAGTATAAATAACACACACACACACTGCCCTTTTAACTAACCAGTGAAGAGTGTGTCAAGTTCACAAGGTGGTAAACAAGTAATGAACACTGAAAAAATATGTTGAGATGCAGAACAATGGTGCTGCGGGAGATACATGTGTTTAGCTATACATAAACTTAAACTACAAGTATATTTAACTCTCACCTCACCTACGTGGGGTGTTTGTCTTACAATATCCAAAGTCCAGGAGTCCTGCTTCTATAAGTTTCTGCAGCTTCTTTTAAGCATGTAGTCTACTGATGTTCTACTGCCTAGGTATTAAAATAAAACTTAATACATGAAGCTCAGTGTTTATACAACCTGATATTTAGAAAATTTCTACCTCTAAGGTAAGGATAAAAAACCAAAACAGCCACCACACAACACAACAACCAAATCCTTCCTTACTCCAAAATTGTCATTTACCCTGTATCTTCAGGCCTCCCTGTTTTTGACAGTTAAAAACGGTAATTTCTTTGAGCATACAATTTGTTCCGGACTACACTTCCTAAAACTTGGACAGTGTATTTTTTCAAATGCATTTGCTGGAGCTTAATCTGCTTCCTGTGATATGTTCTGAGCCATGAGTGTTCACTGTCCCCAGCAGAACTATTTCCAGAACCTCACTTTTCTCTAGCATAATTATTGGTAGCAACAGCTCTGAATCAATGATGGAAGCATGACTCAGAAAGATGTAACAGATACACATACATATATATGTGTGTGTGTATGTATATATATATATATATACACACACACACAGACACACACAATATTCCTGTTTACATACATCTTTAAAAGAAAAAGATCCCATTTGCCCACAATTCAGTCTTTCTGTTCAGTTTTCAAAGTTTGATCTTAGGACATCACTTCCATTAAATGAACTCTGATTTACATCCCTATTGTTTCCACTGTATACTGGCGCTTCACTATTCTGTGTGTCTGACAAAGAGATGTCAGTGTCTTAAGTGGAAAACCTGCTCATGGCCCTGAAGTTCATAAGACTGTAGGACAAAGATAATGGAGACTGTCAACTCAAAACAGCCATTTTCTAATTTATTAGCTGCCACTGACTATAAAAAGACCATAACTAGTACAGCACACAGGTGACTGGAAACAAGACAAAAACACCGTTAAGATATAATAAACAGTGTTTAAAAGGCTGACCAAAATGCGACTACCAAAACCAGAAAAAGAACTTGGCAAAAAAAAGAGCAAGTGACACAGGATCCAAGTGCCCCAAGAAGGACAACAGCTCACAGGCAAACTAACTGCAGATTTTTCCTCATATAAGCAATATATCAGAGATCTACAAATAAAGTTGAGCATATGCAATTGGTATGTTTTAGAGGTCTAAGGTTATTCATTACAAGAATTATGATTATGGTTTTAATCTCCTTCTGACACCCATCATGATGAAGCTACTGGCAAAACATGATTTCAGTGACATCCCTAGCCTACACCAGGGCCTCACAATTCAGGGTGGGAATGCATGGCAAAGTCTGTACTAGAGTACAGTAGAGGCCAAACAACACATTATTCAAACTTAGCAAGCTTTAGAGACTGAGAGGCGTGACATGCCTCTACAATCCCAGTTCCTCTTGAGCGTTGGCTTTCCACATTCACACTGTATCCACACTGTAATAATTCCTGGAACACAGACAACAGCTTTCCATGTCTTACGTGAAATCAAAGAACAGTTTGGGTTGGAAGGGACCTTTCAAAGGCAGGGACACCTTCCACTAGATTGGTTGCTCAAGGCCCCATCCAGCCACACCTTGAATCCCTAGAATAACTGTACAGCAGCATTATTTTTGTTAAATGGTCACCTTGTCAGGAAAATCATTTTTAATAATGCCTTTTTAAGGTCAATTCATTGTCTTTTGATGCAGCTTTTGGTGCATCATAAGGTGCTGAAACATTCACAGTAGTGAGACACCAACACCATTTTATCAACATTTAGCTTAAATTACAACTTCTTGTCCTACTTGATTGAAAAGTATTCACATCATGATTTTTTCATTATTTTAAAGTCTACTTGCAAAAAACTAATTGTATTACCTTTTTAACTCATGACAGGGCATTTACAAGTGGACTTTATTATGTTGCAGCAATTTCAGGATGCTTAAAAAGTAACCTTGTTACACTGAACACATATAGCACCAGCAAGCTCTATTCATGCTTAATATTTCCTTCTTGGAAAGTACCGTTACCTTGGGGACTAGAATTCAATGCCAACTCATACAACACGCTATCAAAAACTTTGACTACACGCACTATCATAGAAGGAAAGGAAAGGGGAAATATGCTGGCAGAAAAGTAGCACATTAATAGTTTCATTTTATGCCATCCTAGGTTTTCTGCACACAAATATCTACTTGATACAAGTGATCCTTATTTGAAAAAAACATTAGATTAAGATTTTTAGGAGCCTTTAGTGCAAAGTTCTAAGCAGTGTACACTGTAATAATGACCAGTGCAAGCTGTCGTAATGGAACAGAGCAATACAGTATCAGCTGTGTGCTAAGAAGGTGGCACCAGAGATTACGTGATCAATGCTCGGAAAGTTCTTGCTAAAATGCAGCAATTTATCAGGTCCTGCCTCGAGCTATGAAGATCTGTATCTCCTTTACAAGTTAGTAAATTATCAACCACTTCCTCCTTTTGAGTCCGGACAAAATATTGAAACAGAGTTAATGGCAAAGAATTTCACGGGGTAGCTGCTTATTACATAAGTGCTTTGGGACAGCTTCTCAGCTTAACATGGGATTTTCTTGGTCATCAGACAATGTGAAACAACTGTGAATGCATTCTTTCTGAGCCCAAAATCAAGTTAGAAGTTGAAAGATGATTCATCTACAAGATAAAAAGCACAGCACTAATGAAAGACAGGCTCTCAAATAACCACCTACATTCAAGTAACGCATTACCCCTGTACATACACTATACTCAAGTTTACGCCTCCCTTGTGGTCTTACACTATCTAAAGGCAGTAACTACAATGAAGTTGTTAACCACATTAAACTCATTTCAGTTCATTTAAAATTTGCATATTTCAGACTAGCGGATACAGGCACGGAGAATAAACATTTCTTAGAAAGGGCATGGAGAAAGCTGAGGGCCTTCAGAGATTAGCATTGCATCACTAACCGTGTTAGAAACAAATAGGATTGCTATTAGGGAAACTCACTAAAAAGTGCTGTGAAGAATACCAAGCTGTCACCAATACCATGAAAATGCTAGAGACAAGCTTTGTTAGCACAGTTGAAGACTTGAATTTGTTCCAGATCTTATCTGAAGTGCCAGAGGACAACACCTGTAAGAAACACATGGTACTTCAGAAAGGAACTGACAAATATTCCATCACAAGATAGAATTATGTAGAAAATAAGGTATGAAAGACTAACCAGTTCTTCCAAAAGAAAACTGAAGGATGAAGATCTGTAAAACATTAGGCAGTGAAAAGGATGAAATGGCACAGCTCCCAATCGAGCCTTGTTGTGAACATTACTTAAAGAGTGCTAACAAGTTCTTCCCCAAATTCAAATATATACAGGTAATAGTACTAAAAACCTTCTTCCAAGCTTTAGGTTTGATACTTACTCCAAAAACAGACTGCAGAGCAAGCGTGGACAGCTTTGGTTGCACGGTAATGACTAAATCTAAAGTTCAAGACTAACGTCTACAGACTCTGTAAAGCAAAAGGAAAGCAGGAGCCCACTACAGAAGGGAAGTCACAAGTTCAGGGCCTCACCAGTAGCGAGCCCATGCAGACTCGGCAGATCACCTGCAGTCGGCCACATAGTGCTGCTCCAACACAACAGGGAAGCGTCTGCTTGGAGATTATTTTAAACAACAAATGTACCACTCAAATCATTATCCGGAGGACCATACAAATCTTTCTAATTTAAGATATTTTGATTGCACCAACACTCAGAGATAAAGAAGAGGCAAAAAACGTTGAATGGCATCCTGATAAGGTATATGAATGAGTAAAGGCTATTCTTGAAACTGAAAGCTTAATAGTTAGAGGATTAAAACTAGAAAGTAAAGTGCTTAAGATAAATTCTGGCACTATGTCTAAAGTATTCAGTAAGAGCAACTAAATAAGAGAGGAAGGTCAATGATCAGAGTTTAAAAAAGGGGTCATTAATGGGCATAAAACCAATTCTGCTTCTGAGACTTTAAAACTGGTCAGCAAAGCCCTTATTTTCTACTAATAATCATATCCATAAGACAGCAGGTAGCAATTCTGAAGGTGGTATTAAAAAAAAACAAAAATCAAGTTTCATACACTGTTAGTCCAGGTAAGCTCAGTCTGCCAGCTTCTTTAGAAAGTGCAAATTAGTGAAGTAGACCTTGTACTTCTCCCAGGCTTTACAGTAAAGAGGCATCTGTTCCAGTCATGCTGACCCCTCTGGCACTGAACTGGCCTCAAGACACAGTTGACAGTAGAGTCAACTATAGGCAAAATGACTCACATAACACCTCACTTCAGGCAGTTTTTCTCCATTGGGAATGCAAATAAGGAACAGCTAGGATTTTTACTTTATTAAAAGGCACTCAAGATGAGTCAAGCAGTATAGACTCCAACAGAGAAACTACAATCAATAATTATACCTAATTTCACATAATAATGACTAAGAGTATAAAGTTTCCCAGTCTATCTATTACTAGATAGACAAATATTTAAGAAAATACTGAACCAGTGGAAAAATACCTAAATCCAGCCACAATGCAAAAAACAGCCAAACTTTAAGAAGTCACCAAAACATATATATCTATCACAAACTGCTGAAGGATAGTTGGAGAGATGAATGAAGTGTGCCAGATGAAGGCTACACACATAGTCAAGAAATATTTTCAGTAACCAAACACCATATGATAATTTTTTCAAAAAGCTAAGGATTTAGTAGGACTCCAATAATCAAATTGGCTTTGTATCTGAAGTAATTTAGGTTTCTAAAAATAGTTCTAGGTTAATTAGGAGTACCTTCTGGAGTTGAAAAGACCACACACACACAGAATTTCATCTATATATCCACACACATAAAGGAAATTGTGCTTTCCTTTGATCTTTGGTTAATTGAAACATACAGATCAACAACGAAACCACACACTCTTCCTCAGTGACTCAGATCTCCCCTTAGAATTGAAAGATGCAAGTAATACAGAGATAAACACGTACCTCAGTACACGAAGTTTTACACTTTGGGGCTTTTGTTTTGTTTTCCCTACAGCAAGCCATCGCTCACAATTCTTTAAAATCAGGATTGCTAAACTCTTGCCTTCTAACAGAAGGAGAATAGGAAGGTAAAAGACTTGCACCTTTTGGTTAATTTTAACACTGTGTCTGAGTTACTACATCAAAACTGGATAAATTTTAACTCTTGAAATATAACAGTGGAAGTATACTGCTGGACTTTTATCAGTTCCTGCAATGCAATTAAAAATTATCAAGAATATTTTCTTAAGTCTTAAATATTTTCCTTATCAATTCACTCTTTTCCAGAATTAAGACATTAGGAACTATTCATCCCTTCAGGCTGCTGTTTCTGTTGCTCATTTCTCATCTTTTAGTTAATACACTAAAGGCTAACCAAATCAGTTCTTTACTGCGCTTAACAGATCCAGTTAGATAGTTTTTGCCATTTATTCCCTCACCCCCAAGAACACAAATCTTTACTAAATGCCTCCATGATACTAAAGATGAATATATCAAGTCAAGCATTTGCTGAAATAAAACTGGGTAACGTTAACATCCATTTTAATGCTGCCAGTGAAGCCCTGCCTTTGACACTACCTGACAGTAACTCCTTCTGACAGTTCATCTCCCCAATTTTCTCCTCAGAAAGCAGAGATGTTTTTCTCTGCCAAAAGTCTGAAGAACCAGGAACTCTCTTCTTCCATCCCACATTTAGTACTTCATGCTTCCATACTTTTCCATGGAGCATGGTGATGTTTTAAAGCAAAGTCACAGTGCCTACATTTCTGAGTCGAAAAAAAAAGAAAGAAAAGAAGGCATAAACGCAAGGATTACCCGAGACTGTCAGATGCTTGCTCAACCACCCTAACACACGGTCTAATGGGCACTCATTTTCCACTATCTTTTGCAAACTACTATTCATCACTTCTGTCCCTCACTTCCCACCTCCCAAATTATCCATAGAGCACAGAAAAGCACTTTCAGAATGTAAATAAGAGTAATTCTCACAGTGCATCAGCATCACACGGCTCCTAAACCCCACACAAACACAAGGGTCGCAAGGCAAGCCCCAGATGCCTGCAGTGAACTACACAAGCTCAGAAGTCCCAAAGACAACCCTTTCAGCACTTATCCCCAGCGCAGTCACTGTAAAATCCCATCCATGCCTACTGCAGGCAGCAGTGATTATTTATGGGGGCAAAGAGAGCTGTAACAAATAAAGGCAGAGAAGCAGAAGAGTGGAAGCCCCGTTCTTCTGTAACACACCAGACCCACAAAATACCCAAGATACACGATTCTGTATTCTGTAAGAATATGAAATGTGCAGTTGTGATTTAAAAGTCTAGTGGAGCTTAAGATAGATATCCAGAAAAATATACAAAAAAATTCAGCACTTAAAGGTACCGAAGTATAGCACTATTCCAGAACTTCACTACATTGATCACAGCATTACATATCTATCCCTTCTTCAACACACATAAGCTAATGAGTTTTGCATTTAATTTTGTTCCGTCTTGCCCTCACACCTAGCATTAGGTTTAAGTTGTATATTCACAGAAAGCACAGCGTTGTTACCTAAAAATCAGAGTAGCAAAACTCACACTTCTACTCTAGTTAGCACCAAAAAAACAACACAGAGAATGGGCATTTTAAACAGCCCCCAGGCTGCAAACATGAACCATAAAGCACCAATAGCTTAGAGCAAGAAAAAACACAAGATTATACAGAAGTGAAGCTGGAAAGTGCAAAGAGAAAGGAAAAAAACATGCTATGTGCAGAGTACTTGATCTGGAGGCAAGACATTCCCACGCACTAATTTCAATGAGTCACTAAAAAACACGTTCAGATACAAGACCCGACTCTGAACGAGGAAAAGAAAATCTGGATATAAATGTATACCTTGCTGCTTTAGTAGTTCTCAAATGACTATGACAGCCACCGCAGACACCCTGTAGAATCTAGGCAAAAGCCCCCACCTCCTGAGGAGCAGCTAGGGTACAATTAAAAGAGGCAGCTCAGGCCACCTGACAACTCAGGACAAGCAAGAAGGTGTTCCTCTCCCTCTTCCTCCAGCATCACACTCATCCAATTCCTTCTTGATGTGACTCATCTCCATAGGTTTGCAGAAAACTATTTTTTTTTCAACTGGATTTCTTTTTTCTGTTGAATTGCCATGTTGAGGGATCAGGCATTTGTCACTGTCAGCAAAGGGAAGAAGACAGGAAGGAGATCTCACCCTTCAGCAGTAACAAGCTGCTCGATCAGCTTAGCCAGCTCAGACAAATCAGTCCAGGTGACAGCACAGATGCAACCACAGATCTCTTCTACCTGATCTTGTCCCAGTCTAAAAACAGGTATATCATCTCCAGACTAGTGCCATCACAGAAGCTGATAGCTCTGATGACACCAGCTCAATAACTTGGTACTATTTAAAGGCCGACATCTTCACCAAGCAATAATTTCCCAGAGTAGCCAACTTCCTCACAACTTGAAGAGAAAGCAAGAGTCAATGTAATCCCAGACATATATACATAGAGTCCTGCTTTCACTGCATATTACAATCCTTTTCCAACATTATAATTCAGTTTTCCAACAAACAAAGAGATAACCTTAAAATTGAATCAACAATATGAAGTAGTGACAGCACAGGTAACAGCTACTACAGCTCTTCACTAAAGGGAGCCCGCAGAGCTCAGCATCTTTTAAAAAAGGAAAAAAAACCTGAGGTCTTGCCGATGATGGCCGCTGCTTCAAAGAACTTAAATTCCTCTGGAGAGGACAAGCTAGCGTGTTCTGGACAGTCAGTGCTTCCTGGTATGCCAAAATCCTCTTACAAAATAATCATTTCACCCTACGTTCCCTCTGCTCCCTTCTGTCTGCAAAAGACAAATATCAAAACCAGTTTTGTTTCAGAATTCCTCTACATGCAGCATCATCTTATCTGAAAGGAGACCACTATGACAATGGCAAAATTCTTCAAATAAGAAGGAAATGAGATCTCTGCACAATCTGCTAGGGAGTACAACTGCATATTAATAAGGGCATACATGGTCTATTAGAGAAGTCACTGACAAAAAGAACTGATAGCTTCCTGAAGTGTTTGCTCATATTTCAGTTTCTGTTTACGCTCCTTGAGCTTCACTGTAAAGAGAACTGTACAAAAGAGCAACTTTTAGTAAGTGTAAAAAATGTAGTTTCTCTTTCCTAATGTTTACATGTTAAGTGTCTTGCTTTCCAACAGACCCTATGCTATTGTTCAAGGTGGTTAGTGTCTCTTTTTCCTATTGTCTTAAACTGCACTTCAATTAGCTTTGTGCAGCCTGGTCTAGTGGGAGGTATACCAGCCCATCACAGGGGATTGGAACAAGATGATCTTTAAGGTCTCTTCTAACTCAAGTCATTCCATAATTCTATGCACTAAAAACTGATGTGGAAGCATGTGAAAAACCTATTAGAGACTAGTAGAAAGGAGGAAGCAAAACAAGCATTTAAGAATAATCTTAATTAAATGGTTACTAACCTGACAGAAAAGCTTCTTACAATTAAAGATTTTTAACAGAAAGTCCTCTTTGAGTACAGTAAAAGAAAAAACTACTGGAGCAAGGAAAGAAGGAAAGCAGGAAGATAGTGATGCTAAAAAAATAGCTCCTCTTAAGAAATCTATATGCAGTCTTACAAACCAAGCGATGACTGACTTCCTGACATTTCGTTTACTGTTAACTTTGGTTTTAGAAGTAAGCCATTGAAAGCTACTTGCTCTTAAGCTTGCAACATTCTGTCAAAAGCACAGTGAGGAAGAAAGAGTAAAATCAAAATACCCTAGAAAAAGCTGGGTTTTTTTCTTGTGACAATATAAGAAAGCATTCTCATTCTTCATTCACTCTGTTTTAAACATCCACCAGAAACTCTCAGAGTCACTAAATCACAGATTTTGAGGTATCTAAGAGGATACTTTCTTCTTTACACTATTGGTCTATGAGCCTAGAAAGGCCAAAAGGAGACTCAGAAGGATTTTCCTGACTCCTTGCCACACCGTAGCTCTGTTATGACAAAAGCTCCCCACACACAAGGCCTCTCATCCAAGCACGCAAATTCAGATTCTTCTTTCAAGAAGCGTTAAATATTCCAGACATCTCTTTTCTGCTTCCTAGCATAAGATTATGATACACATGACTCAAAAAAAATCTCCTCTCTGGTTTTTCTGTCAGAGGTTGTCCCATCACCTCACAGGTAACAGTACGACTCTGTTAGTGACACAAACCTGGGTCACTAACTCCAAGTTTCTCTAGACCCTTGAAGTCTTACTGATTCACGTGGCACTACAAGAAAGTTTTTCTAGCTGGTTCCCATTTATAACCACATCAGATGCTTTTCCAGTTCCTAGGCCACCACAGTCAGTCATCTTTCCTGTTCTCTCCTGTCTCTCTCTTCTTTCCGAATTTCTTCAGTTGCTCTGCTTTCTCTTATACAGGAAGTTTTATTCCTACCTCCAGTGACAGACCTGCTCTCCCTGCCGTCTCTCTCTGTCAAGGTAAGTAAAAAGGCAGCTCTTTAGCTCATTTGGTGATGCCAGGTAAGGCCCCATTCTTCGATTTATTATTTTTTCCTCAAAAGAGTATCTTCGCACAACGTCCCATTGCTCAGAGACATCCAGAAAAGTTCTCGTTGCTGCTCTCTCCACTCCGATTAATAGATTTAAAAAAAAAAAAACACAACAAAAAATCAAAACCCACAACCAAACATAGTTCAGGTGCTGAAGTGCTATTGTATTCCACATCCATCAACGTTATCGCGTTTCCGTGAACAGCCCACATTCACTTTTCTTCAGTCGTTACCTCCTGTCTCCAACAAGCGCCTCGCTGCGG
>NW_009706504.1:798-1531 GCF_000703405.1 Apaloderma vittatum | reverse complement strand
ACAGGTAGTTTTCTCTTCTGTCCCTTCAGTAACAGGTAGGAATACTGAAATAGACAGAAATGTACATGCGGTTAATGCGGCTTAGACACTGGTGCCGTCAGCAACATTTTGGGTTCTATGATCATCGGGAAGTTTACACAGCACCGGACATGAGAGATGTCAATGGAGTGGGGCTGTCTCAGAGAGGGAGGAGAATTCTTACTGGGGACTTGGCAGGATTAATCGATAGGGCTTTAAACTAGGTTGGAAGGGGGCAGGGGACAAAACCTGGCTCACTACAGGTGAGCCAGGAGGTAGTATCCCAGGTTTAGGTGTCAAAACAACGACCCTGCTTAAGTAACAGATGCTTCTCCATTAAATCTCTTAAGTGTCTGTATACCAATGCAAGAAGCATGGGGAATAAGCAGGGGGAATTAGAAATCTGTGTGTGGTTTGAGAGCTATGATCTTATTGTGATTACAGAGATGTGGTGGGACAGCTCGCATGACTGGAATGTGGGCCTTGATGGCTCTGTCCTTTTTAGGAAAGACACGTCAACAAGGTGAGGTAGTCGAGTTGCTCTTTACATGAGAGAGAAACTAGAATGTACTGAGATCTATCCAGAGGCAGAGGAGGAGCAAGTCAAGAGTTTGTGGTTAAGAATTAAGGGGCAGGCTAGCATAGGTGTTACTGTGGTGGGTGTCTATTACAGACCACCTGATCAGGAGGTGAAAGTTGATGAGATCTTTTATAG
>NW_009706504.1:0-416 GCF_000703405.1 Apaloderma vittatum | reverse complement strand
GCCAGGGTCAAACCACGACAAGCGTACATTAAATATAGAAAGTACATAAGTGCTGGTGGGAGAATAATCAACGAACAATGACATTAGCGTGGTGAAAGAAGTGTTTGAGAGCATAGTAAAAATCTGATATTGTGTACATGTTTGGTAAAATGCTGAAGGTAGCGGTGAAATTAAAGACAGCAGGGACTGCTGTCAGAGAATGTCGCGAGGCAATTAGAAAAGCTAAGGTCTCCTTGGAATTAAAACTTGTGAGGGAGGCCAAGGACAACAGAAAGGGCTTTTTCAAATACATTGCTGGCAAAACTAACACTAGAGGCAATGTAGGCCCTCTGGTGAATGAGGTGGGTGCCCTGGAGACAAAGGACAGAAGGAAGGCAGAGTTGCCGAATGCCTTCTTTGCCTCTATCTACACTGTT
>NW_009706503.1:0-6816 GCF_000703405.1 Apaloderma vittatum | reverse complement strand
AGGTGGAATATAGCTAGAGCTTAAGGTGGGTGATATACAGAGACTTTTCCAGGAACAACTTCTTTTTTAAAGCTACTGCCTTTTTAGACCTTCAAACTGCCATGCAATATTCTTATTTTGGGAATAGGTATTTTCACTTGTGATGGAGAATTAGATCTAGTAAAACACTATTTCTACTTAAAAAAAAAATAATCACAGAACATAATCAGAAATGTGTTTGGTGATGCTTTTTTAGAGCATTATTTACACATTATTTTGTGTAGAACATGTGCTGGAAGACAGTTTGATGTTTAAGTGGGACTTGACTCAGCTTTCAGAAAAATAAGCACTTCATCAAGTCCTTTTAGGGATTAGTCTGTATCAAATATATCCTTATTTGCATTTCAAGTTATCTAAAAGGAACTGATATCAGCATTTCAGAGGGGATAAAGCCAGACACTTAGTTCTGAATCAAGGCATTTGATTGAGGGTAAAAAAAATATCCACATAACAAAAGACAGACAAGGAGTCAAAACAACAACAACAACAGACGTTTGCTGTGCTACAAGTTATTCTGTTACACCAGGGCATGAGTCTTCTTACCTACTGAAGGAGGTGATAACAGGGACTGAAACCAAAAAATGAGCACAAGAGAGCATCAGGTCCACAAAACTAAGTACTTAAAGTCAAGGAATGCTAAAAATTAGAACGCCCGTGCAACTTCAGAAGTTTGCTTCGTGAGTGTGCGTCATCTGGCACTCTCTCAGTTTTACCAAAGGACCGCTGTCTCGCTCACAGGAGTCAAAGGACAGTGCCCAGGAAATATACTGAAGAGCAGGAGGAAGGAGGCTGGTGCCTGCAGTGTCCCCTTGCCACATCTTCCTTTCTAAGACAATCTCGGAAGCTTGAGGAGAAAGAGATGATAAGCAAAAGAACAGACTTTCTCCTCTGGACTCTGATGCTGCCTGCTAGCTCAGTCTCCCGGAATTTGTGATGCTGTACAAGTTACATAAGGCAGAAGCTCTGCTGTTCCTGTTTATTCTTCCTTTTCATGGGGGTCCAGCTTCAGTAATTTGATTTACAGAACGTCAGCACTGTTGATCACTGTAAGAGTTGTCCCTACAGTTAAAAAAAAGCAACTTCGGTAACTGAGATTCTGGAAATGCCGTCATTCAGTAGAATATGTACGAGATTTTCATCTGCCCCAGCTGTCCATTTGTAAACTGACTGCATGCTTCTACCTTGCCTACAAGTGGCATTCCAAAAATAAATTCTTAAATGTGAATTATGAGTGTCCTCACAGAAATCAGTATTTCCATATTCAGCACAGTGTGAGTACTGCACAGTAAATAGGACATGAGCCATAGCCTGTGCAATAAGGATAAAATGAAACGCTGGAAAACTGGTCATTTTTTGAGTACAAAGTATCCTGCATAGCAAATGAAACGAGGTCCTGCAGAAAAGGTACGTAATTACAGAATGAAAAATCACCTCATACATGCATTTACACAGAAGGCGGCCACACAGGTTGCACAGGAACATCTTAATTTTGACATTTTCTAATCTAAGCATTTGCCTTTGCAATATTAGGGATGAAATTAACTCCTCTGATTTATACAAAGTGTTGCACAGCTGAAAACCTGCAAGTTGCAGAATGTGGGCCCACTCACTAGTTCACACCTGATGCAATTCAATCAAGGGGCTGAGTCCACCAAAACAGAGCAAGCTGACTAACATTCACACCCACTAAGCACTCAAAACAGTGAGTATCTACAATGTGAATGGACTGCTTCTATCTGTTTGGTGCTGCTGCTGCTGCAAAAAAAAAGTTTAGTTTCAAAAGAATTTATCTAGAGAAAGGGAAGTGGATCTGGCAAGAGTTTGACATTGCTTAAGGCAGGCACAGGTGGATGGAACTGCAGGCCAGGTCAAAGGAAAGAAGAGATTTATGTTATGTGCAAAGAAAAGGGCAGAAGAAAAATAGCCGATCAGGCTGGGCTGCACTGAAGTGAATGAAACAGCTGTTCATACCGGGAAGGAATGGTCAGGTAAGACAGGTTGGAAATAATAATCATAGGGCCATCTGCTGCCCTGGGACTTTGCACCCTCAAGGTATGAAACAAATTTTGTCTTCTAGGAGCTCAAGCAGTGTAGCTGTTACAAGCCTGTCAAGTAAACAATGCCTGAACAGGGCATTAAAGTTAGAGGAGTTTTGTGCAAAAGTTGTCCAACTAGTTTAACTTGCAATAGTACATCAGAGTGACCTTTTAACTAGATTTTTCTGTTTTAAGCAAATGCTCTGTGAACACAGAAGAAATACACTACATGAAGTTCCACTGCCATTTCCAGCTTCCATGGAAGAATTAACAGCCATTTATTTTGTCCTTTCCTTAGAAAGATCAGTTCTCATACTGATGCTAACTTTCCATTTTTATCAGGACTTTTTTTGAACGATTTCCTCAAAAAGTCTGAAGTAGGTGGAATCCATGGTCCAGTTATTTTCTTGACCTCACTCAGTTTGTTCCAGGCTTCAGAATGCAATGCAAAAGCTATGCTATAAGATAAAAACATTTTCTGGCTGAATTATTACTTCCATCCAAATCATGCAACATTTGCTACTGTCTCGAGAAGACTGAGAACGCATCCTTCCATCTCCGGAAATGCGCATAGCTCTGTAAGCTGGTTTTGAGACCACTTCACTGGTGAGCCTGTAGTCCACCACAGGAAAAAACACAGGAGAGACTCCAGACCTGTCCTAATAGCTTGGCTGGGTCACAACCCGGCCACGTGGTCTTCTGCAATCAAGCCCCTTCCAATCTGGACACCACAGAAGCCTGTTTCGGTCCCCTCTCTTGCTTAAGTGGAATACCAGAGCACCAGGAGGCTGAAGGGCAGCTGACAGCCCAGGTCTACAATTCCTAGTTTTAACTCTTTCTTATGCTCTAATCAGCTGGAGAGGTGAACAGCATATCCTGTATCAGACTGAAATGCCAAATAGAAGAGAAAGGCTGAGAGGTAACCTGGAGAGACAAAAACCTGAATGTATTGGCTGGGAAATGCCCCTCTTGCATCTCACTACTTTAAAACCTGGATATGGTACTATTTCTTGGCTGCTCCTGGAGAAGAGCTGTTGCAGCCAAACCTGCTTTTTTTGCAGAGCAGGCTTTTAGATGCTATTGCTACCATTATTAAAATGAGTCTGCTCCCATACATTATTCCTCAAAACAAGCTGCAAGAGTATTTTAACACGGTACACAGCCCACCACAGTAGTTCAGGCACTTTCCAGGTTAAATATTCGTGACCAATATGCCATGCCTTGCACCTTTTATCTACAATGCACAGATGCATTTTAAACTCGTGTTGAACTTTTAAAGCAGAAATTCTGCGTGCCACTACTACCCTGATGCCTGCCCACTTGTTGGACAGCACTGATCCAGGTAGTAACCCAGTATTTTCTGCCAAGAAGATACCTAACTCGTAACTCAACTTCAGCCCAGGGTCACTCATCTGCTTAACATCACTTTCATAACCAGTGCAGTTCCCTTCTGAGGCCTGGGGGTTACAACAGATACATACACTGGGTCCAGCTCAGTAGGACCAAGTCACTGAAATCTCATCCAGCTCTTCACTGTGTCAGAATTCACCCACAGAGAGCCTGCTCCTTTCCATAGCTGTGTCTTCTGCCCCAAGGCTACCACTAGGCTGTGGGTGCCCAGGCAGTCCTTCCTCCCCAGGCTCCGAGCCTCTAGAACCCAGCACACTCCAGCTCCAAAACCTTGCTGCAAGGATGCTACAGGTCCTGCCTGAGCTGGACGGTACTGAAGGACAAAGCACCCTTGAGGAACAGCTGTGAGGAACTGTGAGCCTGCAGAACACACGTCACCATGCACACCCACTCTCCAGCTCCACTGGAAAGAAGACTTTGGTCAGTTTGCTTGAAGAGAACAGACTCCAGGATAGGACCTTTTAGAAGAAATACAAGCAGAGATGACCTTGCATTCAGATTCCCTGCTGCTTGCAGCCATCGCTTAGAAATGGCACTTTAAAAATTATGTAGCACATTAAGTGCAGCTGAAAAGGAACGATCATTTATTTATTTATTTTTTATTTATTTAAATTGACCTGCTAAGGGATGCAGTGGGACAAGGAGAAATTGAAGAAGGAAATGGCAATGACCTTGCATTAACAAAGATCACACTCTACTGGAAAAATAGCCAGCGTTAGTAGGGGCTTTGCTCTAAGGAAACCCGCAGCTGCTGTGTCTTACCAATACTAATGACTACCATTATGCCCATTTATGAAAATAAGCCAAATTTTAGAGACAAAAAAATGAAAGTAGTTGGGACAGAGAGATTTATGATGCAACTGTAACATGCCAAAGTCAAGACGAAATGTCACCTCAGTATCTCACTTAGCAACCATCACTGAAATAGTGCGAAACGCAGCTCAGAGGAAAAATTCCTGTTATTGTGATCAAAAGGTGGATGTCAGATGACTCAACATAGCAGAATCCAACACAAGAGCGCAGGTCAGGATCAGTGTTGGTTCTGGGGTTTGGGGATGGGAGGAGCTGTGTTTTGGTTTGGATTTTTTTGGTCAACGTCACCGGACAATACCTGCTAATTGAGCTTTCCAGACAGCAAACTCTCACCCAGATTATCTCTGCCAGTCAGCTGACACAGAGGTAGATAAAATATTCCAAGTCAGAAATAACTATGCAAATGACACAGCAGCCAGGCTGTGCATTGCTTCTAGTAAGCATGCAGCCTCATTGATTGGGAAACCCATTTCAGCCTTACCAGGGAAATTCACTGCTCGCGACAGTCACAAACAATTAAAGTTTGTAACAAACCCCAACACAGCACATATAAATGTTTGAGCATTAACATGGCAAAACCCTCGGAAAGCATGCTCCTCCAGTAACATCCAATTTCGGACAGTCTTCAAGCTAGAGGCTAAGCCAAAGGCAAATAAATTTGCAGTGGGCATTATTTAATACACATTTACAGCTTTTCTTAAAAATAGAGTATAGCAGATGTTTAATTTATTGCATCTGAAAATTCAGGATGTATCTGGGAGGAAACTGTACAGTAATGATTACAAAACAGTGACTGAAGCCACCAAAAGTATTTTTACCTAAGATTCTCAGTCCTGAAGCATAAAGCTTGGGTAAGCTGTTTCCTTTTTCCGTGCAATTTAATATACTGCCATCATACAGTAGAGAAAAGGCTTCTGGGTATTCTACGTGAAGAGACAACTGATGAGCTAAGAAATTAAAAGTTTTACATCTCATATATCCTGTATATTTCTACTTGTTAACAATATTTCTGGAGGGAAACCAATGATAACGCTTGCTCAGAAAGTCAGGCTGCTTGCAAGTTAAAAATTCAGAGCCACAAAATCAGTTAAAGGGCTTTTAAGGGTTTTTTGTTGTTTTTTTTTTTCACTCAATTTTTAGACCACTGGTCCCTCACATTAAAGAATGACATGTAGGATATGAATCCACTTTGAATCTGAAACAAATTAATGTTTTTTAAAACGAAAACTATCAGAATTATAAAAACAATCAGTCAAGTGAAGGCTGAAAGTTCTTCCACTTTGATATCTGATATTTTCATTCTCTTTTAAAATATAAAAATACAGACCTATACAGAGCATTGCTGGTTTAACAAACAACCCCAGAACTCCAGGTAATATGTTGCTAGATGATAACAATATTCACCCATTTGACTGATTTTTAAATCTCAGTCCGAGATCTTTTCATAATAAAACATCCTACAGGTAGTTTGCCCGTTAAAAGATTCCTGTAAGAGTCAAAGTAGTTGAGGCACCTTGCAGATTAATGGATGGGACTCATATGTCATGCCTTACACCTTTCAACTACAACACAAAGATGCATTTTAAATTAGTGTTGAACTTTTAAAAATCCTTTGTGCCCCTGCTACTCTGACGAATTTTCATTTAAATTAATCAAGCAAGAACTTTTATTTAAATTAATCATAAAGAAGTAACAATATTCTGGACTAGTGGCCTTCCCTGCAGGACTGCTTCAAAATCACTTTCTTGGTAAATTCTCATTCATACCTTTTGCAGCTACAGCAGTGACAACACCCGACACACCCTACACATAGTTCTGAGCTCTCAGGCCCCTCAGTGACCTTACAGGATACAAGTACTCAGCAACTCGTACTTGGGACAGCGCTTCTATCAGGAGGAAAAGAAAACCCTCCCCAGGGCTCCTGGCAATACCTCCTGGATCGATCATATTCCTGCAGCAAATGCACCCTTCCAGCTCTCTGCCACAGCACAGGATATAGTAAGGAGCATCTCTGACAGCTTAGAACAAAGTCAGTCTCTGAATTCAAAACAACAAAGGGTAAGAATTTCAAATTATGCTCTCTGGCATGTGATTTTGCAGTTTGAGCTGATTCTGACGTGCATGAGAATGCAGCACGTAGTAACACCTCATACTTTGGCTTTTAGTTTAACTGAATCACTGGCTCACCTGTGTAGGAATTGCAACACCCCCCACAGAGAGTCAAGTTCACTTCAACATCCCGACCAGGCTGGTGCCGTTGCTCAGAAACTTTGCTTCTTTGCTTTTAGGACTGGCACAACTCTGAGAAAATTCAGGCTCTAGGACACATTTGCTTCCAGCAACCATGCTTCTCCTTCCAGTTGTGCAATCCAGGTAAGAGATGTCTTTCAAGTCGTGTTTGGATTAACACTGCACTAACAGCTGCTACTAAATACTTCAGTCTCATCATCTCACTGTCTCCAACATTATCTGGCTGGTCATAATTCATTCAGGACATAGTTTAGCAGTCATGGTAGTA
>NW_009706502.1:11494-30219 GCF_000703405.1 Apaloderma vittatum | reverse complement strand
GGTCAAACCATGACAGTGGTTGCAAACAGAATCCCCTCTCTCACTTTTTGCACAGCTTTGCAAGACAAGACATGAAAAATAAATAACAGAAAATTCACGTTTCCAGTAAAGAAACATTTGCACGTGAACGATTAGTACATTCTACATCATGAGGTATTGTCGTCTACAAAGTGTTTCTTTGTATTAAAAATCAGAAGTGAATACAAAGTGCAATTTTGTGGGTCTTGCGCCTGTGGGGTGCAGTGTGCTCTGGCGGCACTAGGGGGCCTCCGCCACCCATTTATTCTCCATGTTCTCTTGCAATTCATAAAAAAAGAACCCGAACAAATGCCTGAAAACACAGCTTTCTTTGCTCATTAAGATGAATTCTCCATGGCGCTACAATGACCAGCAACACATGAATGATACATATTTTTCGTCGTGCACAGTTAGTGTACTTAAGCTCTCCATGCCACCCAGTCAGGCAGAAGCGTTCGGACAAGCATCACAATCACAGAATTGCCCAGATCGGAAAAGACCTTTTATTGAGTCCAACCATTAACTCAACAACTGACAAGTCCTCGACTAAACCATATCCCTAAGCACTAAGTCTACACGACTCTTAAATATCTTCAGACATGGGGACTCCACCACCTCCCTGGGCAATCTGTTCCAATGTCTGATAACCCTTTCAGTAAAGAAATTCCTCCTAATATCCAAACTAAACCTCCCTTGGCACAACTTGAGGCCATTTCCTCTCATCCTATCACTTGTTACTTGGTTGAACAGATCGATCCCTACGTCTCTACAACCTCCTTTCAAGTAGTTGTTGAGAGCAATAGGGTCTCTTCTCAGCCTCCTTTTCTCCAGGCCACATCATTCTTTTTCATTCAAGAAAAGTACCTCACCCGCAAGCTGAAGCACGTACACCACCTCCTAAGGAGAGAATCTCTGTAACAAGCTCTTCATAGTGCTGTTGCACATTATCTAGTTCTTATTTCATATATTAGTGAAAACACACTGTTTATAGTTACCACCTATGAGATCTGCATTTAATTGCAAGGGGCCTGACAACAACATTCATCATCATTATTGAGCACAAGAGATCTCTCTGCTTCAACTCCCCAAGGTCAAGCTGAACTGCAAATCTCACTAGAGATTACTACCAAGGCTGTTGCCTCATTTCAGAGAGGCTCAGCTCTCTCACAGTTTCTACAGCCACTATCAATGCTGACAAGCATTGCAAGGAGGTTCTGCAAGTATGCAGAAAATTCACTCATGAAGCTGCTTCCTGGCTTCATGCTAAGTTCACCTTTAAAAAAACCCCATAAATAGAAAAAGAAAACACAGTAAAAAGTGAGGAGGACACTTACAATACCCAGTGTTGGTGGCAAGGTTTGAGCAGATTCAGAAACTGTTTCCCTGATTAGACTAGCTAGCGTCAAACGATGAGAGATCTAGAGGACTGGTTTAGCTACCAGGGCTCTCAAACTACAGAGGCTTCAGCATCCTCCTTTAACAGACGGTGGGCGAAAAAAAACAACAGCAAAAGCACTGGAAACAACACAGGAGAAAAGGTGGTAAAATGGAGAAGTGGCAGGTTAGACACCAACCATGTTACACTGCTGGCCTAACCAGAGCCATAACAACAGTTGTGTGGCATGAAACACGCTGCTCATCGCAGCAGCTGACAATCATGGTTGTGACTTTAAATTACTGTGAAGCAAACCATTCCTCCACTCAAGGCAGATATGGTAGGAGCTGGTGAGTAAAAGCATGAAGGTGCAAGACACGCTTCAGCAACTGGCAGATCTGAAGGGGCACTAGCTGTCTTCAGTTTCCTAGTTCTCCTAACAAGACTCGTTTTAAGGTTCTTTTCCTCTCCACTATGGGAGAAGGAGAGAACTGGAGTTTCTGTACAAACGCAACACTTCACAGACAGAAAAAAGGCATGATCTCGGTACAACTAAAAGCACATTTTAAAGGAGGAGGCTTCATTTTAATCCTTAGTCTGGATACCAACAAATCTACTCAACAGCAGCCTACTCAGCGAGGCTTTTGAAAAAAGGTTCTCTTTGAGTGAAAGAACTGCACACTGTTGTAAAATCAAAGTCCTAGGATTTAATCAGTGCTTGTTTTTTTTCCTAGTTTGGAAAAGAAGAAATGCGGCCATGAAAATAGGCCATTTTGTGTTCCTTCATTCTAGAAATGAAGAAATATAAAAGAATGTTAAGGATTAAAATCAATACCAGGTTAGGTCTGTAACTTGAATGTATAGAATCATAGCAAAGGAAGCACAAAGGATAACTGAATTCCTCCCTCAGAAATTCGTCTTCTAAGTAGGAAAAAATAAAATAAAAATCTCTACAAGTTGACATGAGCAAGTTCAGCCAACAGTACAAAACCAGAATGGTTGAGAGGCATGTGCATGGCATTTTTGGGTGGAGAGAGAAGATGACTTAAAACCCACAAAAATGAGGATTGTTTTATTACCTCCAGAATTTGTCAGACCAAAAGCTATACCAGACAAATGACTAATTTCCACACTGTAATAGTACACAGGTGGCTGGCTGCACTGTGCCTTCACAAAAAACCACTAATTTTTCCTCTTAGCAGCAGCCTGATCCCCAACCCATTGAATTCTTCCTGTTAAGGACAGAAAGCTGTTTTCTGGAAGTTTACTTCAGGAATAATGAATCTAACCTGTCAGGAAACAGATGTTTTCACGAGTATCAATCTCTTGCGGTGCTGCAACCCAGTGATGAAATCATCTGATTGCTTAGGTCACTTCTGTCACTTACTGGATTCAGACAGAGGGGGAAAAAAAAAAATGATTCTTCCTCAGTGTACCTGCTATAATCTTCCAACTGACTGAGAACAGCTTCTGGGCAAGGGTGGAAGGGAGAAGTTGTACTAGAAGAAATTGGCATACTAAAAGTCCTACCTCTTTTCAAAAGGATCGGATGTTAACCGAGAGAGGAGGGAAAGAGGGATTTATAAGGAACCAAGTAAAGACAAGCCCCTAAAATATGAACGGAGAGCTAAGAGTGAGAGTACTCACCCTGTAGTGACAGAGCAGTACCTGGGAACAAACATCTAGGGAGAATTGCCCAAGTCAATACACACAGAAGATCAAACAAAAAAGGTTGAAATTAGAAAGCTTATGACAGAAAGGTGGGATTCTGAATTTTTGCAAGAAAAACCCCCAAAGCACAACATCTCCAAACCCCAACAATATTACCCATGTATTATTTACTTTGAATAATAATTATTAACTTATTATTTGTAATTATTAATGGGAACAATAATGCAGCAGGAAGCTGGACTCCAAGATAGGATCCTCTAGGAATGAACAACTTTCTGCAACTGATTATTTCACTTTTAAGTAAAATTAGTCGTCTGCCAAACCCTACAAACGATCATCCTAGCTCATACCAAAACTATTTGAGACCACTGTCCTGTTTCCAAAAGAAAAGATGACAAGCAAATGCCTATGAGAGAGGGAACAGAGAGTAAGCATATATGAAATGTTCCCTGATATTTTCTTCGCTTCCAATTTTTTTAATTCAAGCTTGTTTATGTTTGGGGTTTTTTTTTTTGGTGGGGGGTTGTTTCTTTGTTTTAGTGTGGGTTTTTGTGTTTTTTTCTTGGTCTTTTTTGTTTTGTTTTAAAAAGTTTGCCTTTAAAATGTATTGCATCTGATAATGTCAGAAGAGAAACTAACCTCTGCAAGCCTCAGCAGCTCTTTAAACAAGATAGCCATTATTCCAAGTCTTTCATCCATGTTCACAGACTATCACCCAGGAGTTACTGTGGAAATTCACAGCCACCAAGTATTCTTTTTGTAAAATTTCCTTGATGTCTATTTTATCACGTGGTTCTCTTCATAGTGCTCTGTTGCCCTAACATTCAAAAAGCCAATTTTAAATTTCAGCTTCAAGCAAAGAAAACAATTGCTTAATTCCAGAGTAAGAAAAGTGATTTCGGAAAAATGCATTGACAGCCAGCAGCAGTAGTCTCTACATATGCCACAGTCTGCTGAAGAGAAAATAAAAACTACTTGATACATGACATCCTGAATATTTAAGAACAAGTACACTAACGATAGTACAGTCGGAAATTGGAGATGGGTGTGGTCAAGAGACTTCACCTATAAAACTGCTTGGAATAAAACTCTGCCAACATGAGGAAAGAAACAATGAAAACAAGAGGTAAAATTTCAGCATTCGTGTCAGTATCACAGAAGTAACAGGTTCACACAGTTTCTTTTCCTTCAGCTTTAAGGGAAATTAATGCAAATTTGCACATGAATTCCCTGTACTCATCATCTTCAACAGCAGTGCTTTCATGACATTAACTGGAAATACATCCTCTCCATCCTCTTCTAGTGCTGCAATAAAATAGTTTAACCTGAAAGAGTAATCAGGTATCTCAAAAGCTCTTCCCGGCTGCTTACTGTCTCCAGTCCTACCTTCTCCCAGACAAAGCCATCTCCCCTTTTGATGACTCTGAGCCAGGGAGCCGTAGCTATTACAGTGCAGTTACCCAGAACACACAGATGTACTGGACAGTAGTACAGGAGCAAAGATAACTGGGACTGGAGGTAAAGTGAAAGCAGCAGTCAAATCTCAGAGAGAGAAGGAACATTTCTGGTTGTTACAAATGCATTTGTGAATTTTTTACTGGTTATGGCCAGTTGTAACTTTCACTTGCTTTTATGCTATTGTAACAGTCAAATTGGAGTACCTAATCCATTTTGTAAAATGGAACAAGCTGTGCCTGGAAAGTACTGACAGTGCAATCAACACAATATAATTTTTAAAGAAGAGCGCTTCATCTACTGCAATAAATGGAGGCCTCATCAGAATTTGAAACAACACAGGACTGGCACCAGAAAGCAGGCCTCATAATCTACTTAATTGTAGAGAACCATGTAATTTTTGTATCTATTGAAGACACATGTGTAGATTAGTGTTACCTTGTGTTTCTTCAATGCAGTGGCAACTCAAGGCAAGAGGAAATACACAACAAAAACTGTTCCAACATTGTATTACTGATGTAAACACGTAAACTCTAGAGGAAGAGAATCTTAGCAACTAGGAGTCTTAAGAAACTTATGGCACTGATACACAGGAGTAAAAACACAAGTTCCTCTTCCACAGAGAAGTGTCGGACAGGGCCTGCCCTCAGGAAGCACACCAGAGCAACACAAACCAGCAATGTCATCAATCACTACCCCAGAACTTGTGAAACTAACACGCATTTGGAATTCAGGAGGGAGATTCATCACAAAAAATTGCGCCTGTTCAAAGTGGAATGGAACCAGGTTGTGAACAGATGTAATGTTTCTGAACTCATAAAAGTGACAATATTTCAATAGAAGCAAAACTATAAAACACAGAAAATGACATTTGCAGTTAGTTCCATTACTGCCAACACTGTGGATTGACTGCTTGGGAGTGGCGTGGCCAAGTGGTTACAGCAAAGGATAAAGTTTGGGTATAATCCCAGCTGAGACAATCACTACACTGACCTCAGGAAAGCCATCTGACCTCCTTATGCCTCAATCAACCAGCTGGAAAACTGGATAAAAAGCAGGACTGGGTTGAAAACCAGATGTGCAGATAAATTGGGTCTTCCTGGGTAAATAAATTACAAAATACCCTATACAGAACATAAAGAGTTTGATGCAGGTGGGAATGGTTTATTTAGCACTTTATTATGTGTTTGATTAAAAAATGGCACCAGGGACCAAGATTGTAAACACTTCCAATTTACTTGGAAATGCTTTCACATTATCAGAATGAAATGAACTGGAAGGGAATGCAATAAGCAGAAAATACAAGACAGAAGAAATGAATTTTATAGGTGGAGTCCTCAGGAAGCTTCTAATTCATGCACAAAGGTATTTTACACAGGATATTTTCAACGAGTTCATATTGCTCATTTGAGGAAACTCAAGAATGCCTTTTCATTCCTCTTTTAAAGTTCAGAGCTGCAAGCATGACTTAAAAGCAAAACAGATGATGTCACGTTTTTATGAAGATCTCAACTTGTAATCCGTGATAAAAAAGTCCATAATACAACGAATGAAGGCACAGATAAAGAACAACTTGTATAGAGCAGATTGTACACAAGATTTTTAATAGACAGGTGATTTTTCCAATCATTATCATTTTGAATAATGTAAATGTATCTCTTCCTCATAAAGAAAAGATTTTAGAACATTGAGTCTTGAATTCCTTTAAAACATCCATCATTCATCCCATAAATTGGAGGAGCAAACGAACAAAAGTTCTTTCAAAAAGTAAGCGCATCTTATAAAGCACCACCTTAAGGATACCTATAGTGCCCTCTGGTTTAATGCATAGAAGGGGAAAGACACATCCACATTTCCAGTTTTTGGTCTTGCCACTTATTACCTTCTGAGAAATCATTTTTTTCATCTTAGCCTCAGATGGCTCATATGTAAGAGGTACAATAATGATACTTATCATTGGACTAGAAAGTGCAATGAAATAAACAAAATTTCAGTCATGTAAAAAATAGGTAAAGCAGCCCTCATGTAAAACCAATCACAGACTCTCCATTCCTATCACAGATTATGCATTCTGAGATAACTAATAAAACAGAACTAGATGCATAAGTGACAATAAGAGAACAAGAGCTAATGGAATGAAAACCAAGACAATAACCTCAAAATATAAAGAACTTAACCTCAATACCATTATATACATGCATCATATGTCATGCTGCCAACATTTCAGGGAAACAACACATTCTTCTCTCCTGCTCCAAAAGGAGTAAACTAGTAAAATACAGGAGTAGAATTGAGATCAACTGAAGTCAGGTCTCCAAAAATATTTATTTTGTTTTCTTTTGAACTTTATCTGGACAAATATATGCACCTTTAAAAGGCCATAGATTTTGTGATCAACAATTCTGGCAAAGTCTACCATAATCTGGCAGACTCGGCAAACTCAGACAACATAAAAAGCAAACAAGAGAATTAACTGCAGCTAGGATACTCTTCCTCTACAATAAAAGGCACCAAATCAGATCTTCAGCTACTTGCACGGGTCATAAGTTAGTTCCAAACCAGGCATCAGATTGTATGTTCTAGACAAGGACTACCATTCCTTTGTATCCGAATTTCTAGGCATAGAGTATGTTAAGTTTCAGCTCTTGAAAGTGTAGAAGCCTTGAAACTTGCTTATGAAACATCTACTACACAGTGAATGATACAAGCAGTAGTTTTACTGGATCCTTAAACATTGATGGAAAAGTGACTTCTAAAGATGCATGACGAATGGTCACCCACTGGGCAGCACCCATTTCTTTACCTTCCTCCATGTTCAAGTAAAAGTTGCATCTGAAAAACAATTGCTCTTTGTGTGTCGAAATACCAACTGGCAACTCTAGATCAGTGTCTGGCTCAGTCCCTGTGCTTTTGAAGACATCTAAGTTCCTAGGAAGACAGAAAGTGACTTTCAGTACTACACTTAAAAGAGGTACTACCATGTGCTTGTTTAGCACCAGTTCTGTGAAATCAGAAACACTATTTGCATTCAAGGTTCTTTGCATTAGTCATTCAAAATTACCCTTTTCAATGATTTTCTGACAGGATAATGCTGATTAAGCTCATCAGTGCTTTTCTGCCTCCTCCCATTAAGAATAAAGGTAATATAGTGCAGAGTTTGCTAGTATGGTCTTTGCCAAGAAAAAAGGGAAGTAGCATGGGTGGCAGGATGTTACCAGAACTGCCTTACTGTGCTACAGTTAGTGCAGCTTCCTTCTCTACACCAAGGCCAGAAGGAAAACCTTTTCTTAACCAGAGGCAAAGCCACATACATATGAAAGAATAATACCAGTGGGCCACCTTAGATTGCACATTTGAAGCACTGGTTTATAAAATGTTCATATGCTTGAGGTACATCATTTTCAGATACCACAGCAGCCTCTTTTCACCCTGAACTGTTATACCATTCAGGCCCATCTCAACAGGATGACACAAAATTCTTCTCTTGCCACCACTGTCTTTATCCAGACAGAACTCAAGCCTCGAATTGGAAGCTGTAACCTCATATACACTTTGCAAGGATAACAGTGATTTTACTAAGGCTAAAGATTCTCTGCTACAAAGATCAGTGTGAATGCAAGATAGCTGCAGAAAAAAAACCATCAAGATAGCAACATTTTGAAGTTTTTGTTACAATGGGGAGTAGGTCATAGTCTACATTTGCTCTTAAGAACAACTGCAACTATATAATTGCAAGACTAAAGGTCTTACACTTTCGACTGCAAGCAGAGGAATTATTTTGAGATATCAAAGAAGCTTTCGCCTAGAGTGACATTACTCACAAGAAGAAAATGTTAAAGATATTTTATCTGGAAACAATGCTTTTGGTTAGGTCTTTCAGCAGGGGTCTTCATTCCTGTATCACATAGTTCTTGGTTTATAGCAAATGTGTACATTGAAATAATGAATTTGGGAATCTCCACAGAATTTCAAGTCTGCTTCAAGCATTCTCTCTAAAAATTAAACAATATTTTTCCTTAAACTAATTTGTTTGTGTATTAACTTCTCTAAGAACATGCATATACACAGTACATAGAAGATTATAACAGTGGTTTTACAGTGCTAACCATTTTTTTTGGTCATAAACAAAAGCAAAATGAGGGTTTATTACTTTTTTAAGTGTTGCACCAGCAAAAGATATGAAGTTGGCTTGTACCAGTTGTTTATTATCTTCGATAAACTTACAAGAGCGGAAAAAAACATGAGATTTCTGAAATCATTAGAAAATAAAACCAAGATAAGGTTTCTGCTCAGGATTTATGGAAAATTTGTACAAAAAGGCACCAAATGGCTACAGGACAGAAACATGCTTTCAATATTCATCTCAGTTTTTATCATCATCATATTAAGCCTGCAGATTTCTGGAGATCAAATTGACTGGAGAGTTAAAATTAATTATAAAAAACAATACCAAAAAAACAAACCCAGTGCCTAGATTTCCCTTAGTGAGTTTTAAACCTGAATGACTTCTTCTGGAGACTACAAAATATTACTGATATCAGACAGGAAAGAATTCACATGTCTGCCTTTATATTTTATCATAAAACTTGCACAAACTTCAGTTATGTCTGGAAGCCAAACATTCATTAATCACAGAGCAAGCAGGTACTGCACAATCTACTGTTTTCTTTATCTTTGAACTTCTCCCAGCTTGGACATATGTGCCATTCTTCACTATGTTGGAAAGGAACAGAACATATGAGCTCCTGGAAATCCAGCTTTCATGCTCATGCACCCAAAGCAAGGGGTACCTGACAAGTAAAATACTGCCCAAATGCCATTATGAATTACTGTGTAACATCCCTAAAAAAGAAAATGTTAGTACAATGGAATTCTCAACACCACATCTTCTGATCCTGATAAATCCAACATTTTTTCCCCTTTGAGAATTAAAAGTTCAAAAATCACTCTCCAGTGCACAAAAAGCTAAAAGAATTCTTGAAACACTCAAGACAATGAAAAAACAGAGAGCTCTTCTTCTTCAAAGACTAAAAGCTGAAGAACTGAGCTCCTTTTAAGAATTTAGCTTCTCTGAGCTGAACAGTAGTCTTGTGCACATAATTTAGCACAAGAAACAGCAAAGGAATAATTTCCTGCAGAGATAAAACATGAACTCACGACTATCATACAAGAATGCTTGGGTGGGGAGAAGGAAGTCCATTGAAAGTAGTGTTCTGTTAAAAAAGCCCCAAACACACGCAAAAGGGTCAATGGTAGCAAATGGTCAAGAAAATAACACAAGAACAAGTATTCAGAATTTTAAGAACTTGCATGAGGGCTATAAATGTGATACCATCTCCCTACAGGGGTTCAGAACACAAAAATGAGCAACCTCACAGGTACTTTATTAAAACCTAAAGACCGTGTAGAGATTAATGACGACATACAGGGAAATATAGCTTTTTTTTCCCACAAGAAGTACACACAGACAGACTCAAATCTGTACAAGAATCAACTATCCTCATCTACTTTAAGCATCTTACCTGTAATTCCACAAACATAAAGCAAGAGCATAAAGTAAAGCAAGAGCATTGTCCTGCAACTTCTAGCTTCCCTTGCTTCACTCTGCACCAAAACACAGTAACTATTCCATCTTTGAGAATTAATTATATCTGTCAGGCATTCTAAGTAACTAAGGCAACTTAAGCAATTCTACTTTAAGACCTGAGTTTGTATCAGAGTGTACTTTTAAAGTACACCCTGCTGATTGGCCTCTCCCACCACGCTTGTTTCAGAGCACAGAAACTGGATTCTTTTCGGAAGGTAGTATCCCAAACCTGTCTATTGCACTGCAGCTACTACTGCATTTGGTTCAAAGCAGACTGGAACTATATGGAGCCAGCACCCCTAAAAGATGTATAGCACATTTTGCTTTACACATCTGCTCCTACCGGATCACATTACCTGCTAGTAAAGAGACAGCCTGAGAAAGGACTCTTTTCTTAGTACAAGTCATCCCAGGCTTTTTTACCTCATCTGCAGTAACCTCTGCTCCTGGGTTCCGCAAAGACACTCTAACACTGCGTGGGCCAAGGGGAGCACAGCCAGCCTGCAGGCTGTCCTCACAGCTGAGCCAGCTGCCAACCTCAGCCAGCATTTCCTGCAGGACTCCTACCTGCAGCACCAGGAGGGCACAAGGAGGAGCAAAAGTCTGAGCTGCAGCTCTCCACAGCTTCTTCCACCACAGCCGGGGAGTGTGCGTGGTTAACTTCTCAAGGCAGAGGACTGTGGCCCTACTGCAACTGCAGGCCAGGTATTAAGCATTTTAAGATCATAGCAGTGTTTCTTCCATTTAAGGTTATAATGGACAACTGCATATTTTACTTTGTTTTTAAGTAAGACCTGTATCTATGGCATAACAATGGAGTCTTGCTTAATGCTAGCCATGCTGACGTTCTCCTTCCCACCAGAAGGGACAGGTCCCTAGCTTCGTTATACAAGGAGATGCATTGTCTCGTTCTTTCTGTGGTGCCTCAGGTGGATCAGATAAATCTCATTAAGAATCTGATCAATGAAAATTTTTAAAAGAATAGCTGAAAATGAAGTGTAGTTATTAACGCAGTTAACATTATTGCAGCTGTGTGGCAGTATGAACTGACAGTTCTAGAAATCGAAACTAGCCAACAATAAATAATGCTGTCCTTGCAGCCCGAAAGGATTGATTTTTCGTTATTTATTTCTGCAGTTCTGTGAAGCACTGCCAGAGCTAAAAAAAAAAAAACCAAAAAAGACCAGGGCAGGCCTGTTAGCTACTTCTTAACAGAGTAGCTACAGAGACAAGACTCAAGATAATTAATTTAAAAAATAAATAAATTACATTGGGAAAAAAAAAAAAAGTAATTTCAAAGAAACAAATATAAACACTTACTCCAGTAAATACAGATATTAGTAGTATGAGTTACTGGATAGCAGGAAAAGCAACTAGAACTTTGCTAAACTGCACAAAAGCAATCTCTTTACAAATATCTCAGCCTCTGAGAGAAATGCTGTACTTTATGCATCTCTACACGACAGGATTAAGCATTAGCAACAACGCATGCTACTAATTAACCCATGCCCCCCCCCTTTTTATAAAGGTGCAACAGAATTTTTAAAGCTATGAACAAAAATCCTAACAGTGCACAGCTCTTCTCCTAAAGCCAGGCATTTCCCATAGATTAGTAGACTTTGTAATGGGGTTCTTTTAACAAACAACTTGGCTATACCATACTTAAAAATACATAAATCTAAATATCTAAGGTTAAAAGCCATACTTAGGTATGTTTTAGCGGTTAGCTCAGAAAATCTGGATCCCTGTATCAATGGTACAGATGCTGCTCAAAAGTGAAACAGAACGGAGAGCTCCATGAGAAGAACAGTCTGCAAATACAGGTGATCAAAGGGACTTTGCAACTAGGCCAATAAGCAAAGGTGCCGTTAGGAATTTCATAGCTAACAACTAATATTCCAAAAGGCATTAGAAGCGTATCACTTTGATCTATATCCCAGCACACGTCATCACAACAGCCAGGAAACATCTATCTGGAGAGGTTACAATAAACTAAAATGCAGCCAAAGCAGATGCCTGTGATTATGAATTAAGATTGTCTTAATCTGCATATAATTAACATTGAAAGTGATATGGGAAATGTGATCACCAAAAGGAGAAATAGACATTAATATATTTTCACGTAGAGGAAATCCACACAACAAAATTTGCCAGACCAGAGGACAAGAGAAGCACAGCAGACTGTAAATATGCAGGGTATACTCTCAAACACATAAGAAGGATGACTGGCAAAACATAAAACAAAACAAGCAGTACTGGGAGTACAGGAGACAATCCCTTGCGGGAGCTAGAGAGTGGTGAAAACATAAAAATATCAAGTATTAGGTAATATAATAGTAGAAGAAAGGGCAGTCCATGCTGGTTCTTAGTTCATTCAAAGATCTCTCAAGCCTGGTCACCTTTACTTGCAAGAACCACAGCTACCACTGTAATCCGCGCCACATAAGCTCTGTGGTATTGTATACACACGGCTAATTTACAATATAGATTAATGACTAACAGTTTGGTGTAAACAGTGATGATTAATAACATGCATGGGTTAACGTTTACCAGGATGTATACTGTTAACGAATGAAATTAATAGCTTTAAACCTTAAAACTAGCCTGATCTGCTAGCCTTCTAAACACTCCTGTTACAGCAATTTCCAGTCCCCTGGTATCTATCTAGCTATAAACACACATTTATAGTGCAAGTGCATATATTCATTGCCAAGACAAGTTCCTTCTGTTCGCACATGTATCTGTCCATCCAAAGGTCCTGCTGCTTCAGCAATTTGGTTAACTTAGTGCTGTGCTTGTTGATATGGTGCCCACAAAACTGAAGGGCAGGGAAAAGGGGGCTATACGATGTTTCCTGCAATATTATGTTCTATAAATCTATCAGTTAAAGCCTGTCACAACACTGATGTAGGGATGGTACGGGACTAATGCAGCTTCTAGGTAGGAAAGGAGCTAGCTTGAAGTGTGGGCACAACTCTAGGTCTATTTCCACCGTAAAACAGAAGACCTCAAACATATAGAGAGAACATCCATATGCACCAAAGAAATGATCTCAAACCACAACGACACTAGAAATGTTTGCAGGCATATCAATGCATCTAAGTAAACTAGCTGTCTCTTTCCTAATTAGTGACAAATGCTCCCCTGAAGACATTGCTCAGTAGTTTCACGATTCCAAACTTAAAAAATATAATCCCTTTCTAGAAGTATACACTGTATAGCAAGTGTAATGACTGTTAGCTCTTCATTTTTTCCCTTCCTAAAAGTCAGACACGGTATTAAGTTAGAATAACGATATACTAACCACAACTTGTTCTTGCAAGTCTATAGGCAATTTTTATTCTAAACATAACTATCATAAATCAACACACAGATTAATAAAGTGGTTTAAATCCAGTAAGATTTGTATAGGACAAACTTGACATTTGAGGTTTCACCCATTAGCTCATTAGCACTAGTATGCTCAATGGAATTTTAACAGTGATCCTTACACAACTCCTTGCAGAAGTATCTCCGCAGGATGAAGCCAGCCTCCTGCTGAGCATGGTGTTTGGTCTGTTCAAGAGAAACTCAACATCCGCTTTCACTAGATACTGAAGACTCAAAAGTCTCTGCTACTTTTGTTCTCAATTAACTCAGCATAACTCATCTTCAGATCAAGACCCTTAATACTGCTTTTAGCACGGAAATCTGTATTAAGTGTCTACAAGCAACTACAGAAGAAACATAGTAGAGCAAATGGTTGAAATATAATTACACTTTTTCCACATCTACAGACTTTATGTTGCATACAGCCATCATATCTACTTTTTAACAGCAAGAAGCAGAGACTATAATAATCTCCAAGAGTAGGATTCTTCTGTTTTTTACCTGGAAGAAAGGAAGAAGAAACAAGAGTGCACTCACTGTTATGTTTCACATATAAGTGAGACATGGACACGCATTCCAGGATGTCTTTGTGCTGCCATCAAACATTGCAGCCAACCATACAAGCAAAGAAGTCACTCAGACAACAAGAGCAGTAATGTTCACCTTGACTACCTCATGAAAGCTCCCCTTTTCCATTCCAAAAAATCATTTACTTGTCATAAAGGGAAAGACGGTCACAGGAGACAACCCATGCTAAAAGGAACACTACAGGAAGGCTCGCAGTCAGACTAAAAATTACTTACAGAAATAAAAAAAAAAATGAAGAAAAGCATCACTGGACAATATATAAACAAAGTCTGGACTAGTGGCTAATCTTTCGACATAGCTTTGGAAGTAAAGCACTGGCAAGAAACTAAAGTAGAACTCAGCAGCGACTAAATGTCCAAACTATAGACTCTCACACGATTAAGGAAAAAATAATTTTAAGTTTATTAATGCTACTTCATTTTAATATTTCATCATTTAGTGGCTAATCTTTCGACATAGCTTTGGAAGTAAAGCACTGGCAAGAAACTAAAGTAGAACTCAGCAGCGACTAAATGTCCAAACTATAGACTCTCACACGATTAAGGAAAAAATAATTTTAAGTTTATTTTAATACTTCATCATTTATCCTTGCTAAATGCAGCCTCATTACGACATATGGATTTCTCGTGTGAAATTCCAGTGCAGACTTGATTCAAAGCAGAATACACTCAGCCCTTGAAGTTCTGTTCATGTGCAGCTCTTCAAGTCAAATCATGTAAAACCTTCAGGATTTTGATGACTTGCACCTGTCTAATAATATTTCTGAAGAATCCCTGGCCACTCAGAAATTGCTCTCCCCTCTTCCTCCTCACCATCTAATAATCTCTTCTGTAACAGCTTCAAGTTTGCAAAAAGCACATTAACAGCAAGGATGGCATAAAGAAATCTAGTCCAATCAATGAGCAGGCAAGTGTTTAATACAGCCAAATAAAATGTACTCATCCATACCAGTCAGATCATGTTTTCTCCAAACTAGTAAACAGCTGCAGACACAGTCTGCTTCCCATCAGATGTTCCATGTAGAACAAACTATACCTTGTATCTCTGATGGTTCACTAGTAATTTTTCAAAAATATGACTTTTGAAATATATGACAACTATATTTTATTGAAGAAAGAAACAGGCTTAGACTGCCCAAGCCACAAATTGAAGACCAACCCAGAACTCTGCTGTAGGTGCCAAAAGTCTGCTGAATGTCAGCATTTGCTGGCATTTTTATTATTATGAATACAAGTGCAGACCAAGTTCTTCAAAGAAGAAACACACTTCAAGCGTGACAGAAAAGGAAAACCTCACAACTCCTATAACAACAGTACAGGAGCAGAGAAAATAACTCCTTTAGCACTGTCTGGAAAAGGTATCCCAAAGGAGCAGTTGTAAATGTGTTTAAAAGATGGGAGAACCTTAAAAATAAATGCCTATCTTACATTCTGGTCTGTGGTATCTATAGCTAAAGTAACTAGCAACGTTGAACATCCTGTAAAATTCTGACTTCCACAAACATGAAAACTAGCCTTAGTGAGACTACTGAGACTACTTCAACCCATGATAATTTTTGTGACTTATTTTCAATTCATTCAAAACAAAAAAACCTTGCATGCACAAGAAGACACAGAGGAAGTCAGTCAGACTGAGACACATTAAATCTCTGAACAGCAGTAAACTATTATGAGTTTAAATTAGGTATTTACTATTTTTGCTTGACAACGTACATAAATTCTTAGCCCTTTAAAATTATAACTGACTCCTGAACATATTCAGTCAATTTTGCACTAATATGACTGTTATACACTAAAATTACGTGCATAGTTTCACTGATTCAGAGTAACAACACACAGCCCAATACACTGGCAATAAACAAGCAGGAAACAATGACACAGAGTACAATCTTTCACAGAGGACAACAGAGACTGGTCTGATAAAAAATGGGACACTAATAACTAAAATTCTTACCCTACCCTATCCTAAAGCTATTATCCACAGTTATAGCCTAAGCTCCCTGCAGCACATAACTTTAAAAGAGCTCCCCTGGTATTACTGTGATGCCCTGAGGAAGTACAGTAAAAAAATAGGAATTAATGTCACTTTTAAAAGCATTAATTGTAGTTATGATATCCACACAGCTATCCCTGTGAATAAAACACAGAAAACACTGAAGAATTACAGAATCACAGAATCATGTAGGTTGGAAAAGACCTTTGAGCCCACCTGCTAAACTAGTAATTCCAGGTCCACCACTAAACCATGTCCCTAAGCACCACACAGAATCATAGAACAGTTTCGGCTGGAAGAGACCTCCCAGGGACGGTGACTCCACCACTTCCCTGGGCAGCCTGCACCAACTTCGATAACCCTTTTGGTGAAGAAACGTTTCCCGATAGCCAATCTAAACCTCTCCTGGTGCACCTCGAGGCCATTTCCTCTTATCCTATTGCTTGTTACGTGGGAGAATAGATCAAATCCCACCGTGCTACAACCTCTTTCCAAGTAGTTGTAGTGAGTGGTAAGGTCTCCCCTCAGCCTCCTTTTCTCCAGGCTAAACAACGCCACTTCCCTCAGCCATTCCTCGTAAGACATGTTCTTGAGACCCTTCACAGGTTTTGTTGACACAGTCCAGCACCTCAATATCTTTCTCATAGTGAGTAGCCCGAAATTGAACACAGAATTCAAGGTGCAGCCTCCCAGTGCTGTGGACAGGGAGACAATAACTTGCCTGGTCCTGCTGGCCACGCTATTTCTGATATAGACCAGGATGCTGTTGGCCTTCTTGGCTACCTGGACACACTGCTGGCTTGTGTTCAGCCGGCTGTCCACCAGCACCCCTAGATTCTTTTCCGCTGGGCAGCTTTCCAGCCACTCCTCCCCAAGCCTGTACCACTGTCTGGGGTTGTTTTGACCCAAGTGCAGGACCTAGCACTTGGCCTTGTTGAACCTCATACAACTGGTTTTGGCCCTTTGATCCAGTCTTTCCAGATCCCTCTGTAAAGCCTTCCTGCCCTCAAGCAGATCAACACTTCTGGCCAACCTGGTGCCATCTCCAAGCTTACCAAGGGTGCACTCAGCCCGTTGTCAAGATCACTGATAAAGACGTTAAACAGAACTAGCTCCAGTACTGAGCTCTAGGCAACACCACTTGCAACTAGCCACCAACTGGATTTAACTCCATTCACCACCACTCTTTAGGCCCATCCCTCTAGACAGTTTTTCACCCAGTGAAGGGTACACCCATCCAAGCTGTGAGCAGCCAGTTTCTCCAGGAGTATGCTGGTAACTCCATTCACCACCACTCTTTAGGCCCATCCCTCTAGACAGTTTTTCACCCAGTGAAGGGTACACCCATCCAAGCTGTGAGCAGCCAGTTTCTCCAGGAGTATGCTGGGGGAAACAGTGTCAAATGCCTTACTAAAGTCCAGGCAGACAACATCTGCAATCTTTCCCTCATCCACGCATTGGGCCACCTTACCACATAAGGAGATTCGGTTTGTAAAGCAAGACCTGCCTTTCATAAACCCATGCTGACTGGGCCTGATCACCTGGTTGTCCTGTACAGGCCATGTGATGGCACTCAGGATGGATCTGCTCCGTAACCTTCCCTAGCACTGAGGTCAGACTAACAGGCCAGTAGTTGGATCCTCCTTGTGGTTCTTCTTGTAGGTGGTGTCACATTTGCTAACCTCCAGTACACTGGGACCTTCCCAGTTAGCCAGGACTACTGATAAACAGTTGAAAGTGGCTTGGTTTGCACATCTGCCAGCTCCCTAAGTACCCCTGGATGGACCCCATCCAGCCCCATGGGAGCATGTGTGTCTAAGTGGAGCAGCAGGCTGCTAAACATTTCCCCCTGGATTATAGGGGCTTCCTTCTGCTCCCTGCCCCTGTCTTTCAGCTTAGGGAGCTGAGTACCTGAAGAACAACTGGTCTTACTGTTAAACACTGAGTCAAAGAAGATGTTATGTACCTCAGCCCTTTCCTTAAGATAGAGCACTGTATTAAATTCCTTTCCTGCATCTGGTTAACCACGGTAAGAATTGCAAGGAGCCAACTCATTTCATCCATTTGAGAGTTCTTGAAATTTAGCTGATAGATTTCTAAGAGCAGCGCATGTTCTTTCTTGGATCCTAAAAATGCATGGCTCAAAAGAGAAAATAATCGGACCATAAATTACAAAATGCTTCCTTGCATTACCCTTTGAGAATGAAGCTGATCACGTTAACTCTAAGAACAATGAAAAACCATCTTTGTAATTCCTGGAGACTGTTGTCACAGTATTGTTAGGCAATAAATGAATTCTTGAGCATATCACAAATTGAAGTTCTACAAAATTCTTGGTTGTATGCTCATTAAAATGACTTACTGCATTATGATAGAGATGAGGTAAAGGGGTAGGGCTCTAATTTCCAGTATTTGGCCCCAATTTGCAACTAATTCATTAGAATTAGAACACTTGTGAAACTGAGGTTAATAGAACAAAGAACTCTACTGCATATCTTTTCCCCCTTTGTAAATATAATTCATATACTAAGGAATGCATGCTACACTTGATGCATGACTTCAGGAAAGATTAACTACAAAAAACTACCAAACAGCTGTATGGCCTGTTTTCTAGTAAGTACGGAAAGATAGGCAGTCCATAATGTAATGTCTTGAATTTCAGCACTAACA
>NW_009706502.1:5655-11463 GCF_000703405.1 Apaloderma vittatum | reverse complement strand
CCTGCTGATTTTACATCAGCTTGTACAGGTGCAAAGGACTTAGGTTACTGGCAAGCGTAAGGAAAATTAATCTAGAAACCAGAACAGCAGCTTCTCGCATTCCATAAACAGTTTATAAAATTAATTGCAATAGCATACACATCAGCTCCGGATGTGTAACCAGCTATGCTATGATTGACCAATACAATCAGAAGACACGGAAAAAGCCAAATACTTTCCTTCAAAGGTAATTGATATAGACAGATCACATAAGCAATAACTGGGAATTGGTCCATCCAAGTTATTTCTGGAAATTTACAGGTCTCATGTAAGAAGCAAAAATGACTGTTTTCATTAAAAAAACAAAAGTAGAGAGAAAACGTCAGTCTTGCAAGAAACTTCATTTGCAGTGAACATAATTTATCTTTTAGCTACTACCGAAAAAACCTGTAATTTATAGCAGATGAATCACTAATATCTCTTGAAGCTAAGAGCACATATACAGGCTATATTTTAGCCCTATACCTCAGGTATTACAACTTCCTGAAGAAATCCCAATCAGCTCATTAAAAGAAAGATCAGATAGTAGAATAACTTATTTCAGTAAAAAAGTCTCTCAAACCAAGAAGAAAAAAACATAAAGCCAGGTTTTATGGATCTAATCTCAACAGTGCCACAGCCCAAACGGCTGAGGTAACTCTCACAAACTAACTTCTCTCAGAATTACAAAACGAAGCTGCATACTTTTGCAAACTATCTAAAAACGTCTCGAAAGTCATTCTGGATGCCACAAAACATGTGCTAGTACAGACGGTCATAAAGGATGTGTATATAGACCACAACTGTTATTTGAGAAAGTTTTGTTTATACAATTATGATAGAGAAATGTAATTTCCTCCCCCGCCCCCAGTAAAGCACATCTTGCCCCTTACAATTCCAAAGCTGCAGGATTAAATTGCAACAGAAGTTGTCAGAGAATCTACAGAAGCATACTGTGTCAAGCAACTTAAAGGAAATTAAAGTAGCTACATATATGCTTTTCCAAAAACAGTCAAGAGGCAGCAGACAGTCTGGGCTGTTTCTCATCAGACACCAAGATACACACATTCAAAGTGCAGTGTGAGAACTGAATGAAAAAGGAAAGAAGAGAGCTTCTAATACTCTAATTGTTTATGGGAACTTTGCACAACAGGAAGCTGACACAAAAACACGTGAAAGAGCTGTAATGTACATCACACATGAAAAGCCCTTTACACCTAAATACCTTTCTATCTTAAGAAAAAATGGATACCATATTTGCCTAATATTCCCCAAGCTACAGTCCTCTGCAACCCATACTGTTCAAAAAAGCTCACACATAGGCCCAGGACATTTTGCATTTAGATTATCTCTGTCAGGCACCATTGAAGTTCAAGGCTCAAAAGGCTACAGATCCAGCACCGCTAACTTAATATAAATCTAGTCTGAGATGACTCACAGGAAGTCTAAGTGGATAGTACCTTACCAAACAAGCGCATCTGAGACTCCTCATGTCCACCAGAAAGACACATAAAAATTCATCAGCTATTTTACTGAGTAAACATCATTTCTATACTTGCATGAATACCAAGAGAGGTGAAATCTAATCCAGAAAAAAGAATAAAGATGACTTTGGATTTCTCTAAATGTGTTTTATATTCATGTATTTGTGTGTTCTGGAAATAACCAATTAGGCTACAATGCCTTGCTATCCTAAATGGAAATAAGGTTTCTTTCACTCTTCACATTTCCTCTGTTACATACTCTTTAGGACATGAGATGACTTCTTTGCAAAAGTAATATATATTAAAAATACAGTTAACACTTGGCAGCAACAAGTCTGATGGGGATTTTGTTTGTTTGCTTGCTTCTTTAAATATACAACTCAACTATTCTACACAAAATGAAAGCAAATATTTTTGACATACAGCCTTAGGACTTGATTTTGGCTAAAGCCCTGCTGAAGTGATTAACCCAAAAGCAAATCACTTGTTAGCACCCTGGCATTCATATCTCACATTCTGCCCATTTTCCGCACATGAAAATACACACCGAATTCTGTCCTTTTTAGTGAAAGTTGTACTTCATCATTAGGCACATATACAATTTTCAAATTAATTCTTATCCTGTCACAGGTCTGATTTTATTTTTAAAAAGAAAACCCGAAACTACTACTACTACTACAAGACAGATTCGATTTCATGAGTTACAACATATTTCAGTTGTAAGCTCCCCATAACTCTTCTAGCTTTTAGAATTATATGGAAATATGTACTCCCTCTTCCAGGGACATGCTTTTTCTGATAAACAGCATATTTAGGCTAAAGTTTAACAGAGCAAAATTTATATAAAACAGTAAAAGTTAAAAAAGGTCTGGGATTTTGCCAATATGTGAAATTATGGTGAGTGGATTTGAGTTTAGCTTGACACCTTACCTGACTGGCTTGCTTTCGCGTAGCAAATCTTCCAGACTCTTTTCACAGTGTTCAGCCGCCACAACCAGCCTCTCTAATTGGGGGGGAAAAAAAAAAAAAAAAAAGTAGTATAAAAGGACTAGAAACTAAATGAGACAATGGGAGTACAGACCTCTCTTGGCAGATGCTAAAGTATTTTGTATGGAAAATTACACATAATCAAATGTTAAATATGTACAGCTTCTGGGTATCACCATGACCATTTTAATTTATGAGATAGAGCATATCATCTTTCCTGGTTCCTCACGCAAAGCACTGTCAATCCAGTAACCTCTTAATAAATGCTGAATCCCTCAGCCAACGTCAGTCAGATGTTACTTAAGAATAGAGGTCTCAAAGAATACAAGCATCTACAAATTTGCAGAAAACCATGACTGGGCTGATGAGAGAAAGATTCACACCAGCTTTGAGAAAAGGGACTCGGAGCAAGTACAGGAGTTTCAGTCCTGATGGACAACTTGCACTGTCTAGTACCTCTTGCTCAAGAAATGCTACTACAGGGCTTGTAGAGGTCCCGTATGTTGTGAAGATTGATGAGCTGACTCTGAACAGAGCAAAAGTCACAACAGTTGTTGCACTGAAGACAACAGTTAAGAAGTAGGAAAAGACAAGGTGTAAGATGGGGTGGAAGATAACTCCTGAAGAAGTTAGGCTTTGCTTCCTCCACTACTCATAGCACAGCTAGTAGTGAATGCTCAGATTGAAAACCATATCAAAATAAACTATTTCAAACATATTTTTGTAAGACAACTATTACATTAAGATAAAGATGGAAAGTACTCTGAGGAACACAAGTCACCACATTAAAGGTGGAATGTTTGTTACTCCACTCCTTTTTCAAATCAAAGGACCACTTAAGCTCTGTTTAGAAGAAAAAATTCTAGGACTGCCTTCTACAATGCTAGCAAAGATTTACAAGTAGTTTAGTTTTACAAAAAAAACCCCAACATCAGTCTGAAGTTTTTTTAATACTTTTATATTTCTTTCTTTCGGGTCTTTTGGGGTGAATGCATACATATAATTATTTTTTTTGCGTTGCTTTTCAAGTCTGTTCTCATGTGTTTCTATAAGAGTAGAAACTGATAATTGCAAGAAAAATAACATTAAATCAGGATGTATAGGACTGACAAGTGAAAAAAATCTGTCAGTTTCAGAATGATAACATTTGCCCCCAATTTTCCATATTATTTGAAAGTGATTAACTG
The DNA here is from genome assembly GCF_000703405.1 of Apaloderma vittatum. NCBI lineage: Eukaryota > Metazoa > Chordata > Aves > Trogoniformes > Trogonidae > Apaloderma > Apaloderma vittatum. The sequence goes on along the minus strand of NW_009706502.1, from coordinate 7,787 downwards.
CTATTCTAACCACAAGGAACAGAATAGTCCCCTTACTTTGTGGTTTGACATTTTATTTGCTATCCTTCAAGTTACTTTAACTATCAGAACATATTTTCTACTTCATATTTTACACACTCATAAACCTTTGTGTCACTCACTGACTCTTCCTTGTCAAAAAGCTCACATTTTCATATTTAACTATATCTTTTATTTGCTAAATATTATTTTCACTAATATTTCTTAATCTTTCATTCTAAAAAGAATTGCAAGAAAATCCTAGTTTCCGCTTCATGGGGTACTAGTGAAAACCAGATGAAAATGAATAAACTTTCTAGAACTCCTGACTGCAAAAAATGAAAATTTTACAGGTTTAACAGCAAATGAAAGCACAGGAAGAAACCTCCACCTCATGGAATACTTCAAGGTTTAGAGTTAGTAATATCCGAATTTTCTAAAAATCAGAAAAATCCTATCATACTCCATTCTAAAGGGTAAAAAAAAAAACACACTTGCACTGTAGCTAATCAAACAAATACATACAATGCACTTTTATATGTGCATTTAAAAGTTAAAGGTGACAGCCACTTAAATTGTCAGAGGTGTTGCAGTCTTTTTTTGGAAATTAAGTGCTATGCTCCCGCTGAGCTTGCAACAGAGCAAGATCATCTGAAGCAGAAAAAAAACAACTGAAGCCTTGTTTGAGCTAAAAATAAACGTGATAACAGTTACGAGAAAAAACATATCTGTACTGGAGTAAAGTAATTGTAGTAATTGTTAGTGGGAGAGATTGTAAAGAGCAAGGAAAAGAAACAAAAAAAAAGAGAAGCCTGCAGCCAAGACATGAGATAACTGAGACACGAACAGCTAAAAATCAAATACAAAAACCTCAACCGTCACATAAAAATTCACAAGACTCTAACGTGGGTGTAGGAGCTTAGCACCAAAACTACATGTATTTCTATATCCCACACAGACAGAGCACAGAATCAAGTACAAGAATTTTACAGTGAAATATAAAAAGAAGAAAGTTCTTAGCTTTTATCTGATTGCGTAACATATAAGAAAAGAGGACAGACAACTAAACCTCTGCCTTGTCTGTAGAGAAGAAACGAAAGCACCAGTACTGCCAGTCACAGCAAAGGCATACAGTCACTTTCAGACTGAAAACCAGCCACCTTCTGGTGCTATAAAGGCAATATTCTGCTCAGTCACCTTTACATAAACTGTCACAAGAATATAACTATAACCTTACACAAAACTTCCTTGTTAAAGAGATACTCACCATGTTTACCTCTGGTAATGTCGACATACTGGCAAAGCCTGGGGTGGGTGATAGTTTTAAGGATTTGAAATCTCCCCAAAATTTTGATGGAGTTAGGTGTCAGAGGAAGGCCATTACTTCCACAAACATCATGTGGCAGAGCTGAAGCAAAGAAGGTGGAGGCACCCATCTCAGTGTCTTTTAGAGGAAACATCTCTTTTGCACAGTCTTAAGGCCTTCAGAGCAATTCGTGTTCCCTAAAAAGAGAACACAAGAGTAAAAATTTATATGTAAAAAATACAGATTCTTAGGACTCAGCTTACTAGTTGTTTACTAAATAACCCAATTAATTTTTTTCCCCTCTGTTATGGGGGAATGGAATATTTTTGCGTAACAAATACAATAATAACTGTAATATAGTACTGCTGCATCATTAACATTTGATGATAAAAATAGAGTCATAGTTTTAAATACAGGTTTAATAATCAAATAAAACTATTTTTAGGAGCAGATAACATGAGAAAACTTCAGATGACTACAGCAATATAGTAGGTTATTTATTTAAAAAGCAGTAAAGGCATCAAACAGAAAAAAAACTCTTCTAAAATAACACTTCGTATTTTATGCAGGCCACAAGCCCAGATTACCACAGTTTCAGTGATAATGCAGTATCTATATACTATAATACTCCTAATATCTAAAACCATGAAGTAACAGTCTTCTCTTCTACCACTATTCCTTTCACTATCCATAGCTAAACTGCTACTAGCTCACTCACACACACTCATTACTAAATTAAGGAAGTAATCTACGTTAAATATTTCTGTGAGACAGTGAAACAAAATAAATTAGCTTGCTATTTAGTTCCAGGAGCATTTAGTTTCATGAT
>NW_009706502.1:0-5624 GCF_000703405.1 Apaloderma vittatum | reverse complement strand
CAGCAGGAACAAGCTGTCTCCTCTGAACTGCACGTTTCAGTTCAGCACAAGCCAGACACTTTCTCTGCACCTCTCCACAGCCAACAACTGTGCCATTCAAGAACACCAAAATCTAAACCATGCGTTAAGTAACAGACCCTTCGACAGTCAGCCAGGCCTCAGATAAAACTGCCTGAGCTCTTTTTACTAGCAAACTAAGAATTTAATCTGAGGTGACAAGTATAAAAATCCAAAAACAGAATCAAGGCTCTCCTCAGCTCATTTTTGGATTGCCCAGAGACGTTATGGCACAGAGTCTGGAGGCATTTGTGTGTATAATCAATAGAAATAGTTCACTGATATGGAAAGCATATCCAACTCCCTTGTCAGCTACAGAATAGTAATTATAAGGCCTAAAGAATAGAAACAGATATGCAGTTGCTCCAGGAAAAGAGGAGGAAGAACCCTCAGTATTTGAAGCCCATAAAAGAAATCATAAGAAAAGCTTTAAAGTATAAACCTGACTTAGTTCTTTCAAACCAGATATTTTTATCATCAAACCTGATATTTTTATCATCTCAGCAGCTTCACAAAACAAAAAACAAGTAGAATAAGATTATGCAGAGCGCTAACAAGGCTAAGTGCTACTCTACTTTTTTATTACTGTTTCAGCTGACATTGATCTGTTGTTTCAGGAAAAGCTATTCTCATTAGAAAGCCACACAGGAGAAATAGTGTTCAATATTTTTGGGTCTTAAAATTATTTCTTCTCTAAGCGGACAACTTTGTTCCCAGGACAAAATTCCCAGTAAAAACCTGCTAAGTTTCTTTCTGAGTCTTGAGACAGTGACCCCACAACTGGTTGCACAGAGATCCTTATAGGCCAAACATATCTACTCAGTCTCTCCAAATGGAAATATGGAACTTATCTCCTGTTTTAACTAATATAGTTCAATTTAAGATACAAAACAAATATCAAGACTGTTCTCATTTGCATTGTTTTTTCTTTCTCCTGAAGAAACTCAGACATGAAATACATATACATTTAAATTCTAATATACAACATCTATTAAATATGAATGCATAGCATTAAGGAATCAAACTTCAAAAAGGAAGACAATAAATCTGATGCAGCATTGAGTATTGGAGTATTTTTGTATTAAAAGCCTTTTTTGAAAAGATAAAATGCCTTCATACTTCATGAATATTTAATAATTTTTTTTAGTGATTTATTGTAGGATGCCAACAATTTGCAGTTAGAATATTCCATTGGAAAGACATGAATTGGATTGAGTGCAAGAACAAAGATTTTTTGGCATGCAGCAAGTTCCAGTTGGAAAGCTTTAGCTGTATACTTATAAAAAGACCCACATTCCTGTAAAAATATCATGTCTGCCAAATGAACTACACTGCTTCAGAAGGAAAATATATATTAACCATATATATATAAAAAATAAAATCTTGATTTATAGAATGAATTGTAATGTTGCTTGGCACAACAGTCCTTTAATACCTCTAAAACAACAACAAAAAGTTAATGCAATCAGAGCTGATGGGAGAGAGAGTAAAATTATGCCAAACAAGAAGATGCATTATGCCTCTAAAAAGTTAAATATGTAGTGTACAATATATTTACTCAGGTAAGAAATGTTTTCAGTTTTACTGCAGAGAAATAATCTGCTAGATAGTACTTCTCAAATACATTGTATCTGTATTGAGCTGACATTTAGAAAGGCATTTTAATCATGGAATCATAGAAAGTTCGGGGTTGGAAGGGACCTCTAGAGATCATCTAGTCCAACCTCCCTACCAGAGCAGGATCCCCCAGGGCAGCCACACAGGAACACGTCCAGGTGGGTTTTGAATGTCTCCAGAGCAGGAGATCCCACAACCTCCCTGGGCAGCCTGTGCCAGTGCTCTGTCACCCTCACAGGGAAAAAGTTTCTCCTTATGTTGAGGCAGAACTTCTCATGCTCTAGCTTACACCCATTATTTCTTTTTCTATTTCTGGGCACCAATAAAAATAACTCTTAAATATCATCAATTCAAAAACCATTTAAAGAGACTTTTCTTGACTTTAGATCACTTGACCTAACAAGGATGAATTGGGCTACCTGCAATGTCTTCAACCCAACAACCATGGACCTATCACTCACTTCCTTTGGTCAGGAAGCGCACAGACATGAGATAAGCAAACAATATTTCCTGTCAACCACCTAATGGAGTCAACGAAGACTTCTAAAAGGTATGTATTAGGACAAGTTCTGTTATTATAGAGTTAATTCTGTGGAATGCACTAAAGCAATGAAAAAAATTCTCTCTAATGATGGACAAGAGCTACCTTGACAGTTAAACTGTGATCTCTGTTCTTAACTCTCAACTTCCACAAATTCCAGAGACTGACTTGAAAAATAAACCAAGTAACTCCAAAACTAAAATTCAGTCCTTCTTTCGCCAGTAACTTACTGACACTTCTAAACTGAAACTGAAGTGTTATATGTATTTTAAAAGTTAATGTGAAAAAAGATCTTACCTAACGATTTTTAAATTGTGGGTTTGTTTTGTTTTTTTAAATCCACATTAACGCCTGGCACAACCAGAAACATAGAGTGCTTCATATCCTCCTCATGTTTGAAGCACAGAATTTGACACCTCAAACTCACCCTCTCCATTCAGAAAAGATACATACTACATTAATTTTATTATTTGGAAGAATAAACTATATCCCATAAACTTCTTTTATTACTTTGAAATATAAAGGAAAGAAAAAAGAGAAAGGTTTGTTATTTTAAATAGGCACCAGAAAAAATTAAGACAAATTTAATTTTTGGGATTGAATTTTGGAAATTCAGTTGACAATCCAGAACAGTGAGCACAGCAGAGAAAGAAAAAACTCATCTTATTAGTGTCATCTAAAATTAGTGAGTTGTTGTTTCTAAAGCACCGTTTATTCGGTATATGAGTCTATCACATCTACGAAATAGGTCTAGAATCAAGTCCAGAAGTGGCCTCTTTTGTATCCCACCTCAAAATGAACGTTTTCACCTCTGAATGGGAAGTTTTGCATCCCACCTCTGTTTTGAAGCCCACCTTCCCGAGCCCATTACCTCCATCCAAATCTCCCTAAGAAACCTTTACAGTACACAACGCCATTAACCAACATTCTCTGCAAAATCCACCACAAACAGAAGAGCTTTACAAATTCCTATCTAATATGTGGATTAGCACTATTTTGATAATCTTGCACTTCATACCTTTTCCATGGCCAATACTGAAAAATAAAAATAGGAAAAGTAGCCCCTCACCTACTGAGCCAGTTATTTGCTCCTCTGAATACCTAATACTCTCAAAGAAAATATTTTTTTCTTCAGAATTTAGCACTTCCTAGCCATCATTTACCACTTTTTCACTGCAGCAGTGCTAAGGCAATTGAGTCAATGGACACAAAGAACCATGCCCTTAAAACAAAACAACCGACATACAAGTGTGAGTCTCAGAAGCAAATACTGCAGGTACAGAGACCAACCTGAATGAATCCACCCTGTGAAACACATCTATTGTTTCTAAAACACCCACATGCAGAATTAAAAACAATCAGCCATGTTCTAATACCTGTTAGTAATTTGAAATGGTGAGTTATTTAAATGCCTCCTGAGCATCCAGGTGTAAATGTCCCTTGCCTAACGAAGATAGCTTTTCAGAATTAAAACATGATTATAATCAGTACTGATATTGAATTATTTTTAATGCAATTAAGAACAATTTCAGCGGTGCAGGTGGCCAGAATATCCTACGCTTACACTATTTTATATTAAATCATAGTATTTTCAACAAAGTAAGCTATTTCACAAGCAGATATTCTTTTACAAAATACTTTTTGTCTACTCTTAAAACATTCCCATTGCAACTACAGTAATCACTAATTTGAAAGACTAACTGAAATAAAAGATGCAATTTTAGCCACAGTGTTACTACACCACAAAAAAAGAAAAACCATGTAATTTGCCTCCCACTGTCTACCCTCACACCGCTGTTCATAAAGTTTATTAAAATGCATAACAGATACTGTATAGAAGTTGAATTCAGATTCCTATGGAAGGGAGAACAGAAAAGTAAGACTTTGTTAGGACAATCACAATAATGAGCTGGAAACCTTCACTTAATAACAATAATAATAATAAAAAATAATTTATCAGCTTAATTTTTTGCAGGGGGTGGGGGACCTGTGGATTAAGTTTACTTCACCTCACAAATCTCTTCTTCATCTGTAGTATAAACGTCTACTACAAACACCGTAAGAGTGCTTAAAAATCTAAATATAAACAGTATTGTGTTTACCTAAATGTTTTCCCCTGTGGCAAAACATCAAAATATCCTCTTTTAGAAATTTTTCTAACTTCTCTAACATTCATTGAAGTAGGAAGTATTCTATCTGTAAACAAAAAATAACTATGGTGTCATGGGCAGATAATTAGAGACTATACATACATTCGGTATACTTAAAAAAGTATTTTTTAAACATTGTTATTCTGTACAAACTAATAAATTCAGTGCAGAAAAGAAACAATTTGCTTCAGATTCCAGTTACACCAATTTAGTGATAGAATGTGTGCCAGAATTTTCATTGTAATACTATTACTCCAGATAAACAGAAAATGCAAACCAGATTTTGACAAGGCTCCAACATCATTATTTTGTCTTCAATGAATACACAAATGTTGGGAGAAAAAACAGACAGGTATCACGGTGGTTTTGACACAGATAACTAGCAAAGATTCAAAGGTTATTACATGAAAATACCGAAGAGTAGTTCCCTATCCTTGTAGGGCTGCTAGAGCATCACTTCAATGAAGTCAAATTTAAACCCCATGCAAAGATTAGAAAATGTTCTATTTCAGTAATATTTGCAGAATTTTGTCATACATAGACCAAAGACTCTGTAGTCTATGTAGGTATTTGCGTAAGAAGAGTTACTGGTGGTGTCTGAAGCATTTCTTTTACTACATAGATTAAGATGTTACTGATTCGAAAGCCAAGCATAACTTAGTGAGAGCTACGGAAGCGTCAGAGTTTCACATCTGCAGTTAGAACATTTCAGAAAAAAAAGTAACAACACTTGGACAGCACTAAGAAAGCATAACCTAATTTTGATAGATCAGGACAGGCTTTTAGTCACATTTTTCCGCTTTATAAACCTGTTATTTCTTACACAGTGCCTTTTCTTGTGCAGTGTCTTTTGGATACAGCACGTCTGCCTGTTTAGCTACATCAGTGTCTCTACGCTCATAAAGACGGAGTTTCTTACCGTCCAGGAACTAAATCTAACAAAAAAAGAAATCAGTTTTTAACAGCTCGCTAAGTAACCGCCAGACATGCTGATAAACGCGGTCAGTCTCTTAAGGCCCTAGATGCCAGAGGCTTCCCAGGCCTCAGGCCCTACACCCAGGCCGGCGCTCACAGCCCTAAACCGAGCCCAGAACGGCCCCGTGCACCCCACGGCGCTGCGGGCTGTGGGGAGGGGGAGCAGCGGGGCAAGATCGCCCTTCGCCCCCGCCCCGTTCTCGCCACACGCACTGATCCCTCAGCGCCCCCTCCGCTACCCAACATCCGGCGCCGGCGGCGTGAGGTGCTGGCCCAGGCGCGGC
>NW_009706501.1:29677-33190 GCF_000703405.1 Apaloderma vittatum | reverse complement strand
GCCCCGGCCCTTCGGGCGTCACCCCGAGCTCAACCTCGGCCGGGGCCGTTTGCTGCGTTGCCGCTAAAAGCCCAGGGCAGAGCCCCGGCACCGCCACGCGTCTCCCAAAGACAAAAAGAACAACAACCAGCTTTCTTTCCTAGCGGCTCTAGCAGATACGGCGACTTGCGCCAAACCCTGGCCGTCTCGTCCCTCTACCCGTGCGTCCAGTGGCTTATACTGACCTTCCGAAAAGAGCTTTAAACTTTGCTGAATGAATGGTCCGCAGGCAAGTACTGCACGGTGAGGGACACGGACAAGTCGGGTATGTTTGAGGAAAAATACTGGGAAAATGTCATTGATGCGAGGATATTTGTAATGCTGCGTCCTTTGTAACAACCTCCAGAAGCATGGAGAATGATGTAATGGAATGAACAACCTTTTTATTTGAAAATAACGTCAAAAACCCTTAGAAAACTGTGAGTAAGACGTGTAGCACCATATTTCCCTCACACGTTAACAGCCGTCTGCAGCACGTACAACTGTAGAGAGGAACAGAGCAATTTTATAAAAAAAAATTCAGCTGGGAACAGATTCTAGCAGCAGCAGCAGCAGCAGATTAGAAATGACTATGAGTTTTTCATGTTACATATTATTTCTCTGCCTTTACAAAATATTGTATTGTCCAATCAATAGTTGATTAAAATCCATGTTGTGCTTTGTCCCTATTCAACAGTTTCTTTATGTTTCTGATGGAAAAATAATGAACTCTTTCTTTGTCAGTAATATGGAACACCCTGGAAAGCCATATTACTTCCATAAAAATTTAATTTAAAGCACAGAATACGTTGGTGTGCCAGTGGTAGGCTTAAAATATTAAAGATTTTTTTAAAAAAAAACCAAACCAACAACCAACAAACCCCTAAGCACTTCCTTTCTGTACAATAATGGAGAATATATATCTTTGCTATATATTTTAAACATGGAATAGCTTTTTCTTTTTGCTATATATATGTCTTTCAAAATACATTGTCAGTATTTGTACTTGAAAAATACTGTACAAAACGAACATACTATAATTATTCTGTATAAACTTTATACATTTTATAATATCTATCCTTTTGGTCTATAGTAAACACTTAGATTGATTGGATTAACCACAGTATATGACAACACCATCCCCTTCTGAAATACACCAGTGTCTCTTACATTCATTTTTCAGAAGTCCACTTTATATTAGAACATACGTGTTCAGAAGCAAATAGAGAATTTAAAACAAGAAAGTTCAGAACCATCAGTTCATGTCACACTCAAAACAACAATCACTAGGAAAAATGGGCTTTGCAAACCAGTGACGACTTCTAACTGAATAAAAGTGATTTTGCAAATAGCAAGATATAATCCACAGAAAATATATTACAAAACATGGGAAAAAAACCGACTGAATTTAGGTATTCCTTTAGTTTTTAATCACAAAATGGAACCCGGAGAGATGCGTAACTACGTGAAAAGAGAAAAGCCCCTCTGATTTCGACATCGGATCTGATCTGATACGATTAGTTTTGTTCTCGTTTCGACTAATCATCCCGCTTCTGACACATGCGCTCCCCACAGCAGGGATACGAGTAGCATGCTCACGTTCACGTCACCTTTTAAACTTTTCGTTAAAGACATTAAAACTCCTGTTGGGTAGGGAAACCATCCTACGTCCACTAGGACCAGCCGGGCAGCATGCGCGCTAGCGTACAACAGGATTATTGCTTCGGGTACAGACAGTGCAAAACACACGCTCTGTGCTCTACGGGCAGGCGCCGACCTGCCGGGGTCTGCGGAGAGAAAAGGAACCTTAAGAGCTACCGAGAAGCCGTTACGGGATCTACCATGAGTAGAGCTAACTCAGCCTACCAGCACTTCAACTCTGAAGACAATTATCACCAAAACTTAAAAATACAACGAAAGCGATCTATAAATTAATAGTTCTGCAGTGTAGTACTAAATTGTTGGTATTTGTGCACTTCATCAGCATGTTAACTTTTCTGATTAGACAAACTTAAACGATAGCTTGTTACTCTCGAAAAAACTGAGCTCTACTTTTTTTTCTTTTTTTTCTTTTTTTTTTCCTTTTTTTTTTTTATAATTTATGCTGGGATCTTTCCAAGTAAATCAGGAGGATGGAACTGGTTACAATAACATAAAAACTCTACTCTGAAGCAGCACTGAGAAAAAAAAAGTAATAAAAAGCTTTACTATGGCGGTTCTCAACAGTCCAGGTAAAAATGTGGCACCCTTTGAAGAGGGCTTCATAAAAATGGGAAGTGCTGAGATGCGTGCGCACTCACACACACACACACACACACACAAACACGAGCACACACATGGACGTGTGAACGCACACACGTGCACACACGCAGGTACACGCATACGCAAACAACAACGACAAAAAAAAAACCGTAAGTCAGTTTTGTTTCTGCTTCTGGTAAAGTGCTGAAGACAGAAAGGTTGGTTTGGGTGTGGTGCTATCAAACAGGAAACACGTTGTCCATCTATTCAAACGCCAACCCGCAACAAAAAAAAAAAAAAAGAAAAAGAGAAAAAAAGAAAAAAAACCAAACAACCCACTCCCTGCCCCGGCCTTGAATTTACAGGGGGCCATGTCGAGCTTCGTACTTTGCAAGGACGTTCTTGCACTTGCCCAGCTCTTTCCGTAGGTCGGCCACCTCCTGGCGGAGAGCCGAGTTCTCCTTCTCCAGAAACGAGGCGCGGATGGCGATCTGGTTCTCCTTCAGCCGCCGGGCGTCCCGCGAGCGCTTCGCGGCCATGTTGTTCTTTCTGCGCCTTGCCCAGTATTTGTCATCCTGCTCATTAAACACAGAAAGAAACAAACAAGGTATTAGATTTCAGTAAACCGAGCAGTCACCAGGATGCGCTCTCAGCCGCAGCCTCCATAAGGCTTTTCCCCAAACATCTCGGCCGGCCCGGCAAGCCCTGCCAGCCCGCGGCCAAAAGGCACGGATCTACGTGGCGCAACCCATCCAGAGAGCACAGATGCCCGTCGGTGTTTCTGTCAAAGCGTTTACACTCTTGACTGAATTCCTCCAAGGAAAAGCGAAGCAGCGTTCCCGCGGCACAACCCATCTCACACCCAGGCTGACCTAGCTAGCGCGTCCACCTTCGCAGGCGGCGATCCACGGCTGCTGGAGCCTCACGTACCGCCCTGCTCAGCTCTGCCAGCCCACCCCTGGCTACCTCTGTTTGTTGGGATCACCCTTTTTGTCTACCATTCTCTCTTTTTCTGCTCAGAGCTCTTTCTCCACTGAGCCCCGACGCATTCCCGTTGGCGCCACGGAGCGGCCAGTCGCTGGAAAAGGATTCCTTGGCACCATGATGACAATGGCTGCTCTGGTGCCGTCCGCAAAGAGATTAGTACAATAGGCCTTGACCGTGGAAAAAAAGAAAGCGTTCGCCAGAAATAGGTTCACTAACCTCTGAAGTTTCATGAGCTAACACATTCCCCAAAGCGGCATCCCTAAAGAC
>NW_009706501.1:28309-29655 GCF_000703405.1 Apaloderma vittatum | reverse complement strand
TCTGGTGCATCCAACGTTCCGAGTAACTACTTAACTTTGCCTAATTTTCCACTCGTCCAGTGAAGTAGCCTTCAGTAAAATGGCAGCTTGAATGTTGCTTTGAAACTGAATTAAGCTCTAGAAATTTGGAACGACTCCGTAAATACAAAGAATCTCTGACGAGAAGTGAAATTCAGTCCCCTGCAGAGTAAGAGCAATGCAACCATCTGATCCTCAAAGTGCCGGGTCAGCTCACGTAGCTCAAATATGCTCTATTTAGCACTTTCCCTCCCAGAGCCCGCCCTCTTTTTTGACAGGCTTATATCTGCTCTCGTTTGCCCAAGCGTGCCGGCACAGCACCGTGCCCACGAGGAGGCACCAGAGCCTTCCCACGCCGTGCCAAGCGGGCGAGTGCTGCCCTGCTGCTCCGCCAGCCTGCACGACGCACGCCAGGCCCATCGCTGCAGCTCCGCAGCCTCTCCCGCCGCCTGCACGAGGCAAAGCGGGAGCAAAGCAACGGCCAGAAGTACTCCAGAGCTGCTCGGGATCAGTTTAAGCTTACCAAGGTGTGCAGCGGTGTCGATTTGCTCTTCACCTGTGCTTAGATGGGACCCCCAAAAATCCACTTAGAAACAAGCATGCGGCAAAAAGCTATGACCCAAATCTTGTTTATAATTTCCCATCTCATTCCACTCCATAGAAATCAGCTTTTAGCAATTTATTAGTGTGCCACCTAGGCTTCATCCCTCTTTATTTTAACAAATTGCTATGGCAAATCCCTTAATCCAGGCCCGAAAGAGGTAAGGCTGGCATTTCAAAATCACATGCAACCCAGAGACGATTGACTGGTCTAATCTGCTTACCCTCCCCCAGAACCCAACGGCTGCTCCACACGCCAGGGCAGAAGTGGCCCTTGGGTCAAGCACTCTGGAATGAGTCAAGGGCAACCGACGTGATTATCTCAGGGAAACGAGAGACCATGAACTTCTAGTTCAGCCTTAGGCTGAAAACTCCTGTGCCCCAGCGCTGCGTGCTGATGCTGGTACTTCCCTGCTCTGGCACGGAGCAGTCCAGCAGCATCTTTGGCAAAAGTCTGCTTTGACAAGTAAGGATTCCTAGGAGGTATCACAGGGTGTCAAGGAGGAAGCTCCAGGCTCCCCCCGTGCCCACCCAGCCACTCAGGCACGGAGCTCCTCGCACTGGGCAGAGCCCTCACACGCTGCCCAGGGAAGCAGCGGCGCGGTGCCGACAGACCCCGCCGGACAAAAGTGACAGCAACGTGCCACCTGAACACCACTGGAATTGTGATTTCTGTGCTTTTAACGTGCACCACAGTATCCTCCGGGATAAAAATAGCAAATAGCATC
>NW_009706501.1:24120-28292 GCF_000703405.1 Apaloderma vittatum | reverse complement strand
TCAAGCCGGTGTAAACACGTTTCCATGTGCGTTTACACGTGGCATTTCTTTGCACGCACGGCCGGAGATTCCCACCAGCTCCGACAGGCGTTCGGTCTGTGTCTTGGGGGCAGCACCAACAGTAGAATCCAATTCTGCACTGGCTAGCTCTGGTGAAAAAAGATCCTCTTGGAAATCACGCACTGGGAACAGAATTTTGCAAATAACGACAATTTTCACAGTTGTCTGATACGCTGAATCAGCTGATAAATTTGTTCTGCTCTCCTCATGCTCTTCACCATTCACATCTCAGCAGCAGTGAGAGGCATAGACAAGGGTTCTCTTTCTTTTAAATATTGTATTGTTATAATAATATATTTTAAATATTGTAATAAAATACACTTCTTGGCAGGATAATTCTGTTCTGTTTTCCTACAGCTAGTTTAGATTCTTCCATCTAGATTGGCAGTGTTTCCTATAGTGTTTCCATTCACTATTAAACACAGATCTAAAGCAATTTCCAAACAAAACACAATATATTTCATTCTGCCATTACCAGGGACTTTCACGGACCCTGTAAGAGACAGATTCCTCCTTGAAGAATTCATAATCTAAGCAGATGAGACAGACAGAGCGTGGAGGAAAAGGAAACACGATCAGACTGTTTCATAAGTGGGAAATATGGGACAAAGAAAGCCTGTCCAAGGTCACACAGGAAGTTTCTGGCATACAAAGGAAATGAATATTGATCTCATGAATTTCAACTGTTGTGTAACTAATAAGGGACATCCACCCCTCAGTCTCATTCAGAACCGTTAACAGTTTTATTCTACAACAAAGTCAAACTAAGTTTGGCAGATTTGCCTTACGTGAGAAAACAGACTCATACTCCAAAACTGTATCTCAGGGAGTAACTGTACAGGGTCTGTACGAACAACCTCGTCACCAGTTCCAATTTACCTTCAGGTCGTCTGGAATGAAGACTTTGCGAGCTTTCTTAATCATCGGCTGTGGTTTCAGCTCTTCTTCAGAGAATTTGCGCTTACGAGGGTCGAACATCTCCTGGCCAGGAATACTGGAAAGAGCAAGATCTGCAGGGTCAGGTTCGTAGCCAACAGGAACCTGGATAGTCTCAGGATCGATGGGACTTGGTGTGTTTCGGTTTGCTGGCAAGATCTGACCTACAGAAATAAAGGACAAATTCAGCTATGTTAGAAGAAAATACACAAATAGCATCACAGAACGTTTAGAAGATCCCTAAATACTTTCCAAGCAATAATTCTTGAAGCTTGCACTGTACATTTGGTACCTACTCTTGCTAAATATTAGACTGTCCATTTTGTAGGGTGCATATTCAGATCCAGACACGCTCATGCCATTATCTTCAGCACTTGTTCCCAATTCTGGCTGCTAATCTTGGATCTCTGAATCCAACACCAGGCTGCACTAGACTGCAGGCAGAAGACATATTGCTCCAATCTCTGGCACTTCATTAAGACCACATCCTCATGAAGAAACCATATCCACCACTCTGTAATCCTTCCCAGTTTTCTCATACCCAGATTTCCCCATATGTACCTCTGAGGGTACGTTTAATTTACAGTGAAACAACGTGCAGTACTTGCAATGGGGTAATATCTCATGAAAATGTACTTTCAAGCTGTGCTGAAGCACTCCACTAAGAAGATTGCTATTTTCTATGAGATCCTACTGGTAATATTCTAAAAGACAGCGAAGGAAAACAGCAGCATGAAAGACGACAATGTCTACTTAAAGATGCTCTGCACAAATGAAAGAACGCTTATTTATGCCACGTTGCTCTTTTATGGCATATAATATCCAATAAAAAAGGAGCCTATCCCCAGAAAATAATTATATACCCCCCTTTTTCTTTTTTAATCTTAGATATAGCCTTCAAGATCCTACAGCACCAATTCAGGCACCATTCTCACTAAAAATCCAATTTAAAATTCCAAAAATAGGATCCTAAATTCAGCTGCCTAAACACGGACTATCCCCGGGGGCAGAATTTTCAGAAGTTTTCACATGCCTCAGAAGTACGAGTCTCACAGACTTCAGAGGGAGGACTTCTGATTGAAGCAGATATTCTTTTATAATTTTGGCTATTAGCTAATTCACTTTAGAGATTCGACGGCTTTTATAATAACTACAAAAACATCCTGTGACTGCATAATATTTCCTTATTTGTGCCCGCACCTGCAATATTTCGGGTGTAAAATGGTAAACATGAAATGTCATTTCCAAGTCCAAACCAAGGCCAGCACTAACAATGTAGCTTTTATTTTAATCTAGAAGATCGGGGCAACGATATTGGAACTGCATAGAAAACGCACCGGGGAATTGCACTGCGCAAACCAGGGCTCACTAAACAGGATTGTAACTCCTATTTTAAAGCAGCGCTGATAAAATCAGCTTCCAGGAAAGGCTGGTAAGGCCCTGGGAGGAGAGAAAAGGAGGATCAAAGTTACTAAAATATATATATATACACATCTATAGGAGAGGGAGCAGGAGGAAAGGATCCCACTGCCCTCCTTGTACCACAGTGGAGCGCTCCCTCCTCTGCCTCCGCACCTGGCACCTCAGCCCTGGAATCTTGACATTTCCTGCTCTGCCTCATCAATAAAAATCAAAAAACCACAGCCTGTGCCACCGGTACACCAGGGCACCTCCCGCCGCCGGCCCGGCCGCTAAATGCACAGCTAAGCTCCTTTCAGATACACGGGCTGGCAGAAACAGGCTTATCTGAAGGACTAAATGCAGAAAAGCTGCCTCGGATGTGAGTACACTTGGACCAGAGCAGCCAGATTTATTTTTATTTTTTGTTAACACAGACAAATGTATAGAGGTGCGCACGTACAAATCTTGCAAATTCTGTAACACAGATAAAAGCGAAGCAAGCTGCTAGCTGGGAATACTTCTAGAATCTTTCTGGTGAGCACACAGGGTGTTTCTAAAAGTCAAGTGGATTGTGAAACCTGTCCCAGCCTTCTAATTGCCCTGAACGAAGGAGCCTGTATTTAAATATTGCCAAAGTTCTAGATACACAGTATCAGTTTACATATTATCATCTTTCTATAATGTGTCATATTAATCACCGGCCTTTGTAAAGAACCTTTACAATGGCTCTCTGGAAAAGGAAAGGGCAAAAATGCTTCTTTTAAACACGGGAAATTGAGGTATCGCTCCTTACCAATGCAACAGCAAAATAAAGGAGAGAGCGCTGTATCTCCAAGGTGATCTGGGAGCAGAACCTACAGCAGCCGAGATCCTGCCTTGTTCCCTGCACGCACACGCTTCACTTTCCCCCGTCTAAGCAGCTCTGGCTGTGAAAGACGCAGCCCCTCAGCAAACACAGCGTGTCCCAGGTGCCGAGGCAAAGCTCGCTGGAGGTGAACGCTGTTCCCTACCACAAAGCCAGAACAAATCACACCTGCAGTTGAACATTATTGCCCAGGGGCATGAAGACTATGGCCCACCAAGGTATTCTGCACCCTGCACACAGCCCTCCCTGGGTCGGCGTGGGCTCATGTGCAGTTCTGTCACACTCCCGTGAACGATGGGCAGCTGCTCTGAGAGCAGTGGAGTTACTGAGGGTGTCTAAAACCACATGCAGAAAAAACAGTATTTCCTTATTGCCTAATGAGGCAACTCCTGGCACTTATCTTTTTATTTATTCTATCAAGTTTTGCCAATAACACAAGAAACCTGTCTTCGTTAGTTTACTGGCTAATGGCCATCACATCTATGCGGTGCTGGAACTCGCCGTAACCCAGGACGACGGTGCGGGCTGACGGTGCTGGACTTGGTAGTGCCACTCCCGCAAGAGGACAGTACGTGGCCCCACGTCGGCTTGCTCCCCAGGCTCCTCTCCCCGTGTGTGCACGGCCCTTTAGCTGTGCATCCTTCTGCCAAATTTGTTCAGGGTGTTATTTTTATGCACTAAATTCCTCGCGATCAGAGGTAGGTCAAATAAGCACAGCAATCTGAACGTCATGTGCCCAGCAGCCGACTAATCCTCCCATCAGCAAGCTCCACAGCTGTCACAACATCCAGAGAAAAAGCTGGTCAGCGGCTGCGACACACAAGGAGTTGGCCAAGGAGGAAGCCTCCGCCGTCAGCTGCCAAGGCCGGGCGAAGGTAGAGCACCTCTCTGCCCGGCACCCCGAGCCAGA
>NW_009706501.1:0-24098 GCF_000703405.1 Apaloderma vittatum | reverse complement strand
GAAACACGCCGCACTAACAACAGCGGCCACATTTTCACAGCAGTGAAGTGGCTGGGCTGTTTAATGTGCTTAGCTTTGTTCTCAATGGGGCTGATGATTGCCAAGTGTTCTGGAAAGAACTTAGCCCCTCTATTTAAGTTGCTGAAATGAGAGCTCTCGAGCATTAAGCTCTTTTGGAAATCCAGCTGCAGAGCTCCACGGTGGTGGTGGATGCAAGCTGGGAACAATGGTTAATGGAAACTTCCCCTCATACCACCCCGGTGATGTGTCTCAACCACGGCCTGGAGAGACCACAACTATGTCAACACTGGCCTTTTGTCTGGAGACGGTCCCGCCTGTAGAGCTCCACTCGAGCAACACTGAGTACGCCCGGACAGACCAGCTCCAGGTGCCTCCTGGCAAGGGAATCGGCAGGTTTTGACAACCCCAGCAGTTACGGCCGCCCCAACATCTTGCCTTCGCTAACGCTCTTGGTGTTGCTCTGGCAGATATTACCCATAGTGGAAAATTTTCCAGAAAGAAGGACTTGAAAGAAAGTTGGCTGTTCTAACCCCTTCAGTCCTCCTCCTCCCAGCTGAGACTGCCAGCGAGGAAGTCCAACGTAATGGCAGTATTTTCAGTGTGGTTCCTTGTTCAAAGAGAAATGGACTGAGGCCATTCACTCGTGTCATCTAGGTCACCAAATGGCTGGTAAAAAAAAATACAGCAGCACTTAATTGTTTGCAATAATTAAAATCCACAATTCAAAAGTACAGTAGCATTTTTATGTACCTACAAAACCAAAATGAAGATCAAGTATCATGGGGATCTCAGTCCTGACTCTTAATTTCCCCCTTTTGAAAGACCCCACCTACCAGCTGTGCCCAGAAGAGTTAAACTAGAAATAATCTCTTTAACTGCACCACTGCTTGACAGATCTCTTATTTGTACTGCAAGAGATCCCCGCTGAATTCTGTGGAACTCAATTTTGAATCATTCAACTCCTGTAGAAATGTGCCTGATTTTCACAAAGTCTCCCTTCTCACAGCCCTTTCACACTTTTCATCAGCTCAACAGCTGGCTGGAGAACAGCAATGAGGAAAAGAAAAGAAAAGGGAGGGGAAATGTTCTAATCAAAATATTTTCCCCTATTTTTTATACATATGTTGGAGGGAAAGAAAAGAGGAGCTTCTCATTCAACTTATTAGCAGCCCAGAGATAAAATATGTGTTTGTTAATAATTTTTCCTTATATAAACTGCACTTTGGGTATGTCAGTCAGACCAAACAGCGTGGCAGTTAATTTGACAGATAATCCTCACCCAGAGCTGCTGCAGAGAACCCCACTGCTCCGTCCATACAGTTTCCAAATGGTCTATCTGCTTGGCAGCTGGCCAGCTATTTGGGATAGTTCTCTTACTCCAAATCACAGCCTGTCCCTGACTAATCTGTCACCTTCTTCTGCATTAACCCTTTCAGCCTCTAGGAAATGCTCCCTCAGTGCAGAACACAAGGACGTGCGCAGGAACAGGGACGGGGAAAATCCTCACATGCAGTAAAATAAAAGGGGGGTTGGGGAGGCCAAGATTTATCTAAGGACAGCGCCTTGCCAGGCTGTAATTCCACAGTTACAATATTATAAGCATCATCTAATTTCCCTACTGTTAGTATTTTAGTGTCTTCCAGAACCAGAATCAATTCCATGGACAGCAAGACCACAACCTGTACTAGCACTAAAGGGAACGACAAGCCACACCGTACGGTTCTTCCAGCCCTCACATGGCAGGAGAAAACCAACCATTCTCTGCCTGGGGGTGAAGAAGACACTTCACCCTGGGATGTATTTATGTAAGCAGTTATTAGAGGAGCTTTATTTTCTTGCAAAGCAACAGGAGATTAGTGTATTCTGACCAGTGCTCCAACCTGGCACAGGCATTCCTCTATTTCTTATCTTACACAAATTCGATTCTGCCAAACATGGGGCGACTGCAAACGCTTCCTGCGGAAAGAAGGATCTCAGTCCAAGGCAGCCACAACACACTCGCTGCTCTTAACACACGCTAAAAAGATTGGCACATAAGAGTGTTTTTAAAACACATATTTTTTAAAGATATCAGCATTGTTTACAAACCTTGTGCATTTAATTATAAAAGAATTGTCATTTCCCCTCTCAGCATTGTGTGCCTCCCACTCTGGGCCTCCACAGTATTATTACAGGCAGGACTGGTAGTCTTATTTAGATTGTCTGACACTTCCCATTAGAGGATGCTGTCTTCAGTTCCTTAGACCTTTGCCAGATTTCAACCATTCTGTTTGGATTTGTGGGCGCCAATTACGTTTCTGCCAAAACAGTTCTAGAGCTTCCCGAAAAAAATCTTCAGGAAAAATACTTTGTTTTGAACCTGTTAAAAATTTCTGGCAAACTTTTCACTCAACTGAGCTAGTGGCCTGGGCACTGGAAGAGGGGGGAGCTCCAGGATCAATTAATTTTCCTTTCGTTTGCCTTCTTAAAATCTACTGCATGTGTGCGCAGGCTGGGTGAGAAAGGGGTAACTTCCACGAGTGATTAGGACTCAAAGCTGGCAAGGGCATAAGGAGGTGAGGAAGGTGAGGATGAGGGAGACTCGTAGCCAAAGAGGAGAGGGAGAGAGCCTGGAAGAGGTCAGGCTGCTTCAGCAAAGACTGGGATGAACGTGTTCAGTAGAAGAGCATCGTTAGAGGGAACAGGGCAGGAACAGGCTGACGGTAAAACCATGGCTCCAGATCCCTGAGTCCCACAGATCCTCTTCTATGAGCACACAGTGAAGTGCACGGTCAGAGTGCTCTGTCCCCCTTCAGCTCCTCACAGCCAGGGCAAGGTGTCACCCTCTGCTCAGCCCCAGCGGCAGGAGCCTGTGGGATGCCGTCAGGTCCCCTCCTACTCACTTCCAACACGCCTGCTGTAGGGGTGGCACACTGGTTGTCTTTTCAGTTTGTTTTTAAAATTAAATGCAAGAGTCATCTTAAGAAGAACAGCCATGCTTGCAACAATCCCTAAAGTTTTGATCACATACTATTTTTTCTAGATTCTTTCCTTTTTTCACCCATTTTGGTTTATCTGAATAGATCCATATATTATTTGCCACAAAATATTCAAACTCCTGGCAGGGATACAGTTAGCAACTTGTCAGGAGTTCCCTCCAGCACTGAGGACACCACTGCATCTGTGCGCTTCACAGAAAACATTTTCTTTGCCCACAAAGGACGGGGCAGCACTTCCACTCTGCAGGTGAAGGACAGCAGCACAAACCTTTAAACCACAAGCACACGGCCAGGCTCTGGGGTTAGCTCACAGCACAGGCACTGCCTGCACCCCAGTCGGCTTCCACCGACTCCTGTCTCAGGTTGGGCGCTGCACATCGACCCCGGCGAGGGTCACACGAGGTATCACCGGGCTGCTCACAGAGCAGAAGCACGCAGTGCGACAAGCTCACATAATCAAACCACTTGCTTAGAATTCTGCTGAAACTTCGTGGCAAAATCCAGTCTCTCTACCCAAAATCCTTCTTTCCTTCCTGCCAGATTTTCCCTTCTCCTCCCGCCACTCCTCGCATCCTCTGACATCTGCAGTAAATGAGGTCAAGATCCAAGATCCTACAGACAACCGCTTCCTTCCTCAGACAGCCCTGATGCAACCCAGAGCTGGTCTGACCTCTGCATTCAAATGGGGAAAAGAGAAAAAAGAGGATATACTGTAATTAAAGCCTGCATCTCCAAGCAGATAAGGGGCAGGGGGGCAGTTGCCATCTGAAGCTGCAAACAAGGCCTTCGGTCGAGTGTCTGCAGGCTTCTGTGGGCTTGACTTTGCAACTCCTGCATGCAGTCAGCATAACAGGCATGTAATACGCTATGTCTGCTGTGCCAGTAACATTCTGCCCTTCAAATGCAATAAACAAATTTGAGGCACCACCAGGTAAATTCTTCCACTGTGTCTACTGGACTTAAGACTCTACTCTTCTTTAAGAACCACACTCTGAAAACCTCATCCTGTGTTTAGTGTGTGTGAAGGTAGCACTTAGCTCAGCGAGGCTCCATTTCTGAAAGCCACCAGGAAATCAAACATTTATTCTCCCCCAAAACAGCCCCTGCAAGACATCTGAAAGTCGTTGTTTCCGCTCTGAACATTTCCCTGGCAGAGGTGCTACATGCAGAAACAGCGGGTTTGATCCTGCTCCCCGGACACTGCACAGAGATCTTTAAATTCTGCAAAAGCAGGAAAGCCCCAGCACTCGTAAACGCCTTTCTCGGTTTTGGTAAGGTGCTGCCTTCCTTACGAAGGCAGGCCAGGATGGCATTCAGCACCAGCGGGGCCTGAAGAGGAGCTGCAGGGAAGAACATTCAGGCATGTATTTAATTTTGATTTGCACTTGGCTTAGAAGCATGTTTCACTCCAAGATGCTGATATTCTCTGATGCATTGGAGCTTCACGACATCCTCCGGCGTATCTGTGTACAGTTTTGTTACTTGGCAATTCACATATAATAGAGTTCCTCAAAAAGTACAATTCTTCTCTCTTTTCATAAAGGGAAGGTTCAAGAGAAGCATCAGAATTGCCAACCTCTTCTGAAGGAGACAAGAAGATCCATTTTTCTTTCCTCGGACAATTACATACCCAGCTTCAGGAAACCAAGCTCAAACAGCAGATTTCGGGTAGAGCCCCTGCTTTAGATAACAGCCTCATACGACACCCACAAACGTGCCCTCACGTGGAACGCCGCTCAGAACAAAGACAACGCTTGTCCTCAAGACACGTTCGTGTCACTGCCAATGTGCTCTGCAAGACTCCAGCCCAAGTAAGTTCCTTTCCCATTGTTCTATTTATTTGGCTAATGAACATCCAGGACAGCGCGCTCCCAGGCAGTAAACAGGTCTTGCAAAAAGCCGCCGTGTAATCCTGAAAGCGTATGCACCCATGACTCATGGATCTGTTACCCAGTTCTGGTACCCGAGCCCGTCCTGCCTGGGTGTGTTATCAGAAACACAGCCAAGAGAGCTTTCAGACAGCGTGGAGCGCCACGTGAAGCAGGTACATTCCCTCTAACTCCCAATCAGAAGCTCATGGAAAGCCAGAGAGACAGACAACAGATGTTATCGGCTGCTCTCGGAACACAGCCCTGAAGAAAAAGGGGTCACTGGGCAGAGTTACAGGAACTTGCCAATCTCATCTTCTCTTTTGATGTGCTCTCTACATACAAACCTGAACTCTCTGTTGCAGTGGCATCCCATTTTTACTTTTCTACATCTTTTGTTCACTAAAATCAAGTACACTCTTTATGCGACAAAGCTGAATTGATGCTTTACAGAGGGTGATTTGTAGAAAATGATCACATTTTAAGGAGACATGCCAGAATGGGGACACTCCATTCCAATAACCTTCTAAGCAAGACTCAGTACATTTTCTTTTCTCTTTCCCTAAATTAGGACCCTCTAATATGTTTGGGGAAAAAACAACAACAACAAAACAGCTAAAGCCAAAACCTCATATTTGGTTTGTTACAGCCCAATAACTGCAGAGGTCTAATTTGCTTTTACATGCTAGTTTTATTCCCAGTAAGCACACACAAAGAAAGCACAAGGGTGTGAGTTTGCAGCTTTTTCTCACATTACCCATGTTTCTGTAACTACTTCTTTACAGCCGCTGCATAATACAGGTTATCGTGGCACATCAGACACAGACAAAAAGAAGGAACTTCAAAAAAGCAAGTCTGATTAAAAGAAATAACGACACTGAACACTGGGCAAGAAATTCTTATGAATTCGCTCCTAAATGTGAGTCACAAAGCACCAGAAAACGGCAAGAAACTGCTCTGCTGGGGAGTCTCAAAATCCAAACTGATGCCTGCAGGGATTTCTGCACCTGCAGTCACATTTTTATAGAGAGATGAAAGTAAAGTGAGGAAAAAAGTCTCAGAGAAAAGTGACCAGAAAAAGCAACACATACCAAACTGGCAATGGAATATTTCTTAAGAAATCCTTGATTCCTAATACTCAGTTTCCTTCTTGTGACCTCCTCTGCAACCTGTCCTGAACTGAGAGACTCTGAACACGCTGCACACGCATGTTCTGAATACAACAGAAACGCAGAATCTGTGAACATTTTGAACTGTGTAAAAAATGAAAGGAAAATGCTCCAAGACAAAAAAATCAAACCTCCTTCCATCTACTGAGCACTTCTTGTGATGCCTTCAGGAGGCATCTCAGCAAAATGGATCAGCGAAACTTGATTGTTTTCCCCAAACTCACAACTAACAGAGATTTTACATTTGCAGTCACACACAGAATTGCCAATCGACGACAAAAATATTATCAGTAATTTAAGTCAATATATTAAAAAAATCAATATATTCAAACTAAAAAGATCTCTGAGCGTAACCTTGAGGCCAACACAAACTGGCAAATCATTTACCAATTCACTCTATATGGGAGCTTTTAAACATATATGCCTGCACTTTATAAAAATATTTATATGAATATAACAGTGCTTTACTGCAAGCTGGTTCCTGCAGAAGTAGATGGACTGGTGCGGCTTCCTTTTTACAGTCATGGTCACTCCATCTCCATACGGGGCATAGGCCTTAAGAGTATTTTGTTTGAGTTTTTGGAGAGGATTTGGAGGGAGGACAGGACACGACACAATCCTTCATGTTATTTCCCTCTTATTCACCAGGTCATCTGCAGGCACAGACACTGCAGGCTTCACTGCTCCAGCAGAACTCCCGCTCTGAACACAGCATCGGGTCTGCAGGAGTTGGCCATGCAGAAAAATGCGTTTCTGTGCCCAAATGAAAGGAGAAACACTGGAGAGTTGGAAAGCACTGCAAGCTGAGGGCAGCAACAATTCATAGGCTTGGAAAACTATGTGGGCTTTACCTTTTACACTCCTGTTAACTCTGATTTTCATGAAGTAGGTGGTGTTGCTACAGCAACTGTCGTACCACATCATTTCTGCTGTCTCTTGTCAGCGAGATCATTTTATTTTATCTTAAACTCAGATATGTAGCTTTTCTTCTTCTATTCTAAAGCCCTCTACATTTTGGACGTAAAAAATTACACAAAGTAGAGCCATACCATCTAAACGACATTTTTTATAAACCTAGAAAAGCTTATAGATCATTTTTATTTGTTCTCCTTTTACAAATGCAGAAGGAATAAAGAAAACAGCACTGACCAGATTTATTGTGCTCTAGAGCTTCAGAAATAAATTACGAGCTGGTCTCAAGCTAAAGGTGCTTTGCGCCATCCTTAATTTGTTCTCCCTACAGAAGCTAACCCTGTGTTCTGGTGCACTTCACCAGAAGTAACTCATCTATTCACAGGTGTTTTGAAAACATCTTGCTTCCTCATGCCCGAGCCGTTTCTGTACACCCATTCCACACCACGCACACCCAGCGCCGATGCCGCTGCTCACCCAGCACACCCGCTCAGCCTGTGGCCTGCAAGATGCATCTACTGAAGCAGAAGGCTCAACTCATCTTCACCTGTTTCAGAAGGTTTGTCCTGGCTGCGAGGGGTGAAGGGGCCACCCAGCTTTGCAGCTCCCTTGCTCAGTAACTCAAGAATTTGGCTCTTCCTCCTTTGTCTCCATTTTGCTGCCTGGATGAGGTCTCTGAGGACTGAATGCACAAGGAAAACTCAATAAAATCCTGACGACCGAAAGGCTCTATTAAATTTTTGTTATTAACACGCATTCCAACCCACACACGCACAGATCTTCCCTTAAAAAAATTAAAAAACCCAATGTAGAACAGTAGTAAATATTCAGTTACCCCCTCAGGCTACTCAGGAAACACAGGAAAGCCCTATTTATAGTCAAAGGTTATAGCACAGACCACACAGCAGCTAGCACAGCTCAGACTGCCAGATGAAGCTCTGCCCCAGCCCAAGCTGGTAAGCATTTATATCTCCTTCTTAAGTATTTCAAAATAATCAATGCAGGCCCCAAATTGCACTTCTACAAAGACAGCTCCCGTGCAGATGGAAATTTGCCTGCACGGATCTAACCTGATACAACAACTGTATCTCGTGTAGCTGGTTAGAGACGATGTTCGCAACCAAGATACCAAAAAGCCTTTCTGTTCCTTCCGTTACTCTGCAAGCTCCATTTCAGTGCCCCAGTACCTGATAGTTACTCTTTAGCTCAGTTTCCTAGAGAAATGAGTTTTGTGCAGTCGTGCTGTGCACATCTGCCCAGCCTCCTCCCAACAACTTTTGAGACCGTGGGCCAGTTTCAGACAAACTTGGCAGCGAGGTATCCACATGTACTGCGAACAAGCTCTGTGAACAATGTAAATGAATCTCTTAATTCCTGGGCTGAAGGAAGGCTGCTGGAGCCTGGTTACCCATCAAAGCACTCGTGAGATTTTGCTGCTCACAGAATCAATTCCTTGGGCAGGTAGTAGGAAGGAAAAAAGAAAAGTATTCACCAAGATATTATTTGTTACAGCAGCCAGGAAAGTCACTCATTCTTCTTGTTCTCTACTGGAATTGAGAGTATCTTTTCACTTTATCCCACCTACTCATTTACTATTTCCAGTAATCACAAGTAAAATTATTTGTTTGACAACTGCAGTGTTACTTGACAATCTCTCTGAATTCCACGCAGACACATCTGGTATTGATAGCCATTAAAACAGCCATGCACATGTCCTGTCTTAAAAATCAACGCAGAAGACAGTCAGATGTGGGCAATCCAGCTGTCTGGTATCATCTGAGCTTCTATTTATTCTTATAATATGTAGTAGAAACCAGAGCTCTACTCGAAAGAGCTTCTTTATATTATCCACAGCACTTATTATGCAAGCAATTTCAGTCTTCCAACCAAGCCACAGTAGGAGTGTTGGGGAATCAACCAATTTACTCTGGCAGCAATGAAACATTCGTTATTGGGTTTGCAGTGGGGAGGGGTTTGTTTGGAGGGGGGAATTATTTTAGGTTTTTTTAAGATTTTGTTAAAATGCGAGACAAAAAGCTAGGTTAGGGACGCTGGGTAGGACTCAGCTAAGAGCCAGAGTGCTCTAGATCTGTGCTGGAAACTGCCCGTCTTGGACACACACTCACACACAGAGGAGTGTTTGCAAGATCAGAGATCCCTTCCCACTCTCTTCCTTCTTCCTCTCAGTGCTGTTATTTCAGTGTTACCAACATCCACAGCTACTGAAGCTCAGGGAAGAACGGGTTAAACCCAGCAATGAAAAACAAGCCAGAGAAACACCTTTCCTTTTTCTGCTTAACTGGATAATTGGTTAACAGGAACCTGCTTGATGAGTTTCAGCAACTCCTAAAGATCAGGTCAGGCTGTTTCCGAGAGCAGCTAAAGCTGCCGACTGTAGAAAGATCTTTAAGCTGACCATCAGTGTGCCCCTCACTACGGTGGGGTTTTTGACAACTAAAATCTCCAGAAGGCAGTGAAGCAGTTTGTATAAGAAAGATCCATCCAAGGCCGGTAAGAGAAGGGAATTGAACGATTTCAGGCAGAATATTTTATAGATGTTATGCACATAAAACTGTTTTATGGTCAGAATAAATAGAAAAATGTTTAAGTGAATGAAGAAATACTAAATAATTCTCCTTGCAATAGAGAAAGCATTAACAGTAAGATTCAAGTGAATAAATAACAGGTTCTGTCCTAGTAATTTAAGTGGCTAAGAAAATTCTAGTCCTGATGGTTCACGTGACAAATCAAAGGGCTTCACCACATCTGTACAATCCTCTGGGCTTATTACTTGATATCGTTTATCTATAATGCAAAGATTTTACCCAAGCAATTAGTGATTTTGAGTCCAGTTGGCTAAAAAGAAAGTACACGAGGGTTGATTTTCACAGAGGGATTATCTTGGCCTGTATCAGATGTGTGTGCAAGCACATGAATTTTAAAAAAACCCACAAAACATGACAAACCTTGGTAAAATCTTGCTGTAAATTCAAACCAGCCACAATTTATAATCACCCAAGCAGCACCTCTAGCCATCAGTGCAACATACTGGAAAATATTTCCTTAGCAGTGTCCAGGTATTATCATCTTCATTTCTATTTATTCACCTTGATGGTTCAATTAACTGATCACTGCAACTGATGGTTTATATTTGCTGCGTTTTAACCCCAAGAACCCTTCCTGAAGCTCTGTCGGTTCTCTTATCTGAGGACACAGGGAAGACTGGGAGAAGGCAACTGCACATGTATATCCTCAAGAACAACGTTCCGATTTGGGGAAAAGCGCATCACCTTTTGTCAGTACTGCTCTGCTCAGACACACCTCAAAGTGCCCGATAAGGTTTCCATAAAGACAGACTTGCAGGCTCTGAACTGTCCACATAAAACAAACCAATCCCCCCACATTTCAAGAGAGATGTCCCTTCATAAAATAACAGGAACTGCTCCTCAAACGCTGCCGCTTGCAACCATGTTTTGCAGCCTCTCCCCGAGCATTATGTCTTTTTGTACTATTTTTTCATACAAGGGTGCCCTCAGAGATGTTGGGGTTTCAAACCCAGAGCCAACTTTCCAAAACATGCTGTATTTTGAAAAGTCCTTTTTTTGTTTCACAGAGAAATAAATGAGTTTACATCATAAAGCCTTTATCCCCCCAAACCCAAAGGCTCCCATACAGTTAAAAATCAAATCCAGCTTTATTTTCCTGTATGAGTCAGGCTGCATGCAAACAGCTTCAGAGGAAGGCAAGCTTGGGGTGGAGAATAGAACTGAGGGAAGAAATCCAGAGAGGGATACTTGCTCTTCTAAGAGCATACTCCTATTTTCCCAAGACACTCGGGAAATATTTTCATTTTAAAACCAGAGGAAAGCCACCCCCTTCCCCCCAAAAGAAGTTTTAAATGTTATAAAGACACACAAGGACACACTTTATTATTTTAACAATTATTGCTATTTTCAGAGCTCCAGCACAGCTACTTCCTTCCATAATTGGACTTCAATCAAACCCCAGTCAAGCTTTTGATCTTGGAAAGAGTAACAACATAGCTCTGTTATCGGCACATAGGGGGCAAAGAGTAGGACATCCAGAATTTTTCAATAAAAGAGAGTTAATTGCTTCGACTTATATTTATCAAAGGTCACAGCTACAAGTTCGGAGCACACATACGTAACGGTGCACACCGAGAAACCTGTATCGCCTGGCCAAAGTAAGTGTTGGGATTATACTATCTGTGTGCATTAAAAAAAAAAAAAAAGAGGGGGGAAAAAAAAAAGGCAGCAAAACAATGCTAGATTACTATCCAAATATACCCCAGTGGATGTCCTGCCAAATAGCAAATATGTGGCTGTAAGCTCCAAACTGAAATAAAAGCTTGGCCAGAAGCCCGGAGCTCCACTGTATTTTGCTCAGCTCGCCCCAGTCTGGCAGAACAGAGTGAGCACATTCTCAGCCACGTGATAAAGCCGCCCGTCGGGCCAAGCTGATTTCCTTGTGTTGGTTAAATGTGATCTTCAGACTGTACACACCGGCGGCTTTGGGAAAACGTGAGAAAGTGGGAAACCAGAAGCCACGGGCTGCAAAAAGAAGGGCAGCAAAAAAATTAGTCAAGGGGTTTGCTTAAATGCTCATGTTGCCAGGGCTGTGTTTTAACGAGGTGTTAAGTGGGCTCGTAGGGCTGAGCACCTTGGACCAGAGTGCCCAGCACTGCGCATTCTCCTGGATTTCAACAGGAGTTTCACACCATCGTCTCCTTCGAGGATGCAGACCTGAAAGGACCTGACTGGGAAAAGGCACTTCAAATTCTTCGTTGTAGAGCATTATGAGAGCTTTCCCATCAGTGGCTCAAAAATGCAAAGCGCTGAATGACTTCAAATTCCATACTGAGGAGAATCAGAGGTACTTAAACTTCTCAAGACGGGAAGAGTATGAATCTGAGGGTGGAATATATTCCCTACGGTGCAGATTTTGCTAAAAATTCTTAAATAGCCACCAAGCAGCACTACCGAACTCACAGAAATACTCACAAAGAGAGACAGAATTTGGCCAGAGGATTCAATCTGAAAAACCTGCAGGGTCTAGTGGGATAAAAGCTGTCCCAATGATAAGGTATTATATTTTGATAGTAGCGGTAAAAATGTTTTTAAATAACTGACTTAGGAAGAGACAAACAGCACGTGGTGCACGTGACTCCTGAGAGCATGTCACGTGGGGAAGCTGAAAGAAAAGCCTCTGAACGCGAGACCTCAGAAGAACATCCCTGCTCCAGATAAAAGCGACTCCCATGAAACAGTTGTGCGAGTACCTACGAAAAGTGACATTTGTTTACTTTCTAACAAATAATTTGATAACCTAGACATGTGCAGCAGTTGGTGAAACCAGAGACACACACGAGTTGACAATTACACCTCCAGTTCTTTCCTTCTATTTGGCTAATGATTTCTTTTCACGTGTTCAGAACTGCTTCCAGTTAGAGACTACCATCATTTTCAACAATGACTCCAACCATGCCGTACTGAGAAAATTGAACAGATAAGAGAGGTTAGAAAAGGGTTTCTTAAACCTGGTGATGAGTCCAAGAGAAATACCTGCCTTTCTGAGAGCAGCCACGTGATTAAGCATGCATGAACACCAGGTCTCAGTCTGGAAAACCCATGCCCTGATTTTTTTAAGTGCTGAGACAAGGCTAAGGTGTTTCAGGAAGACACCCAAGCCACAGCTGTCCAACATTTGTAACTGAAGGCTTGTGGTTTAACCTCCTCAGATACGCAGGTTAACTTTAAATATGCTGCACTCTCTCCTAATTCTCTCATTTAAGTACACAGTTGAGTGATGCAGGTGTGCACAAGGTCAGCCTCCTGCCCCCTTTCGCTCAATTTGTGGTGCTCTCCAAAAATGGCTCAGTGACCAGACTATTAACACTCCAGAAAAAAACCCTTCACTTAATGAGCAAGCCCTGCTGTCTTTTGCCTATGGGAATTAGAGTAAGGTGTTGTAACAACACACGGCTGAGGAACATCACACAATCTTGATGTGTGACTTATTAACCTTATCTGTTATTCATGCTCTTCCTTCCCAGAGAAATAATCTTCACTTTGAGCAGGGGAGTTAAATCCTCACTTCTCGGTGTACGTGTACTGATACAGTTGGCGACAAAGGTCACACTGTGGTCAGTCCCTCAGAACTAACCTGCTTGGTAGTTGAGGTCTCCGGAGAAGTCGAAATCGAGGGTGGAAATTAAAGAGCAGTGCCCCAAGATATTTGTAGTTTCATTCCCCAAAGTCCTCGGAGCAGTGATGACCCAACTCGACAGGGCTCTGATCCTGGTCACCTTGCTTTAGCTGCCTAGTCACAGTCAGCCACTCCTCCGTCCTCACTCTGCAGCAAGCAAAGAGAACGGGGCTACTCCATGGCGCTGGCCCAGCATATAAGATGGATACACCAAATTAAACTGTCTCAGGACATGTGTAACACAACCTCCCTCCCCCCTCACTGAGCAAATATATACTGCTGTGAAAATTTGACTTTGACATCGATACGCCGCTGTGTGTACTTCAAACAACAGTGAGCTCAGCACTCGCAATTATTTCAGATCTATATCTGATTTTTTTACTCTTCTGAAGTTAAGCTCAAGGCACTGTCTTAGACACAATTAAGAAAAAAAAGAGGCAGAGAAAAAAGGAAAAAAATAAAGAAAATTTGCAACATTTCCCAGTCAGCTTTCTCCAACTTAATCCTAAAAAAGCAGGAAGAAATTCTTGAGTGTTTTTTCATACACAGTTATTGATTTATTTTAGACATTTCATACAACATACGCCACTACCAAACTAAATGGGCTTTCGTGCCTCAGATAAGTTTCATCTTACCACAGAGGGCATCAAAGTGTCGTGACGTTGGGCTGGAAACTGAACACAGCAACTCAAGAGAGGTCCTAACAAACTTGCAGATGCCCTAACAAGCTCAGGGGCCGAGGGAACGGGATGCTGGGGGCGCAGGGAAATGCACCCAGCAGCGCCGCATTATACCCCGAGTGTGTTGTGTCATTTCAGCTTTAGCCCGACACACCCATATTTACAGCACACAATGTACTGTACAATTCACAATGCCAAGAAACTCAACATATCTAACCTGGCAGAAAAACAAAGTCATATCAGGTTAATCCAATTCTTAAATTGCACAACTTTGAAAAGCCAATAGGCTTCCCCTAGCTTGTGCTCCCCCCCGTTCCTCCTCCCAGCACACATACCCTGCCACGACCTACTTTTCCTCTTTGATCCCTCCAACATTTTTAGCCCCACTCTCACTCTTGCCCGTTTCTTGATCACTTCCAACCTCCCCAACCCCAGACCCCGCGGCAGAGTGGAAAGTTGTGTGGATCAGAGAGAACCCTGAAAGGCAGCTTCATGCACGGCGCCCCGGCCGAAACGCGCCGGGAGGAATGAATGGCAGGACCCACACACAAGGTCACCTGGACGCCCGCCCGCATATGATACTGCAATAATTGTGATAAGATAACAGGCCTCGGATTTGAAGTCGGCTGGCTCCAAGGTAGCTTCAAACATGGCAAGGGAGCTGGGGGGCTTCTGCTGCACGGGAGGAACAGGATATAGCAAGGTTGCGTAGAAGTTGAGAAAATTTTTAGGTAAAATAATTGTGCTCGACTTTGGAGAGGATCGAGATCATTGCGTTGTCTGGGTTCAGCGCTTTCAAGATCTTGCCTACAAACCTTATCGCTGGGATTCTAAATTGTCTTTTTTAAATGAAACCTTCATACAACCACAAGACCCCAGGAGCTGAGGATTTTAAAGGAAGAACAACAGTGGAAAACAGTTTGTGACAACCCCCTCCCCAACACACAGCAATCCAATTAAACCTGGTTTCTCACAGATTCATTTCTCAAAGCGAATTGACATCTCATGGCGTCTAAAAGGGTGTCAGCTTTCCCAGAAGTATTTCACAGAGATCAGGCATTTTAAAGGTCTTATGTAAATTCTGCGATGTAGAAAACACACACTTACATTACAGCTCTTCCTGCTCAGTAACATATTCCCACCCTATCCACACATCAATTCTCATGAAATTCTAGGAAGGCAATTATTCTTTCCGAATCACAACTTTCTTGCCACGTTTGGTTAAAAATCCGCCAACGTGTACTCAAAAAATCAGGAAGTAGGAACATGCGAGGAGCTAATGACTGGATAGGGTTTGTTTTCGCAGCAAACCAGGCAAAAAAAAATCCTCCGTACCCCAACGCTCATCTCTCACAGCCAGCAACAGAGCGGCAAGAGTTACACATGAACCGGCCGAACGCCCCGCGCGGCAGCGAGGGGCCGCAGCTGCAGGGATTACAGACGTCAGTAACATCTATATTTCCACTATGCAGCACAAAGAAAGAGGGAACAGCGGTATGTCTGACTGCTGCAGGGTGCTTCCAATTAAGCCAGTTTAACCCTCTCTGTTTTGATGAGGAGCAGGATTTGGTTTTGAGTGCTTAGTCCCTGCTTACTGAGCGTTAGAAGCTAAGCACACAGCTGGGTTTTCAGCAGAATTCTTGCTGGAGTAAGACGCGTTTCCAAATGCTGAAATGGCGAGTGGGTAAAAACGACTAAATTGTTTTAAGTCACTTTCTCTGTTTCAATGCAGCCCTCTTGCTTTGACCCTGCGTTTTATTCTCCGCAGCCTTGAGTAATGTGCTCTTCTACAAGAAAGCTTAGTGCTATTACTTCAGTAATCTCCCTGTGCTAAAAATATTGATTGCTCCATCAAATGGAGCTCTGCCAGGAGTATTTTGTGGTTAGAAATCTCACATTATTGTTCCTTCACTTTTTTAAAACGCAATCCACGGTTTCGTTCCCTGCCTCCTAAGTTACCAGGTCACCTCAAACATAGTAACGTCCACTCACAAGAATTAAGTAAGCGGAGAGCCTTGCAAGTGTTGTACAAAAAAATAAGATCCGATCATTGCCACGCAAAGTAATGGATCTTGCTGTGGCTGGAGGACCCTGCTCATTCATTTGTTTATTAAATTCAGGAGTACCAACCAGTTCTGTAACGAATTACTTAATCTTTGACCTATTGTCCACAGCCATGTTCCAGAACAAAGAATTTATAGCAAGCTGAGCTCCCTGAGGCTAATTGGAAAAGAACTTTTTTTAAAAACAGAAAAATTTTCCATCTTCAACAAATCTTTTGCGAACTATGTATTTCTGCTTCTCTCCTTATACACCTACATATCGAAGGATGACATTTTGTTACAGATGAGTTATTGCCGTAGTTCCGTCTAGGATCTGCTTGTAGTAAATGCATGCTAATACATTGATCTGGGGGTTCCTGTCAAGTTTCGTTTCAGTAATAATCTAGATTTATGTTCCAGTTAATAAGGAGCTGAGTCTTCTAGGACCCTAACACAATCTGCATTCTTTTATTTTCTCCTGCAAATAGCCATACACCAAAACTCAAGCAAAAAGCTTCTAGATCCTCAATGCCTGGTTTCATTAAATGGCAAATAATACAACCAAGAGAATACGACCAGTAAGATGAAGAGCTAAAGCTGTTTCAGAGTTGAGCAGTGCACCCTGAAGCAAGAGCAGGCCACAACAGAGAGGCTAAGCAACGGTCTTGGATGGCATACAATGAAAATCTGGGCCAAATTCAGCCCTGGCAAGATTTAGTTAAGAGAATGGGACAGGGAAGCATAACTGTACAACAGCTTCAAGCGTGTCAGAAATGTGGGAGGTTGAACAATAACTCGTATTTGTTTAGAACTTGGATAGCACCTCAGTTATGCAAAGCTGAAGTGCTATGAAGAGCAGAAAAGAAAAGAAAGAAGGAAAAGAAGAAATGTTGCAACACCTGCTGCCTTACCTACCTGTGTTAGCTCTCCCCACATGAGCTCTGAAGCTCTCGGGACCAAATTCAGCTTTGTGATAAACAGACATCTTTAATGACATGTGCCCATAAAAAAAAAGCTCATACAAGCTACAAAACCTGTTTGTCATGCAGTCCTTTTTGACTTTTACATTTTCCATACTAACTCATTATGTATAACTTGCTCTATTAAATGGAGTAGTTTTGAGGTTTAAGTACATGTTTAAGAGCTTTTATTATCTCCTTAAACCACAGTTTTTCTTGACTATAACTTACTTGAAATATTCTTTTCTGATCATCACAGTCTTCTGTGGAATTAAGACTAAATATCAAAAATGTATTTTATTTGTTATGGAGGACTTCATAAAAAAGGAAACTTATGATCACATTTGTGTGATATAAATACTAAACGGCTCCAGTGTACTGCCAGCCAACAGGCTTCTGATTTCATAACGCTCTGAAGTCTCTTTACTGGTGCACTGAGAGCTGTTACCCTCCTCTTAAAAAAAAAATACAAAAATCCAGAAAGATGAATGACAAGAGTGTGAATGGTGACATTTTGCTGCTCCACCTAGGAGGTGATGGAGAGCAGTCAACAAGCTGCTTGCCTGCTGAGCAATACTGAAATCAGAACGACCGCATGAGGAGTGAAGTACTCATTGCCCAGATTAATTGGACAGAATCTGGCCATTGCTAGCTCCCACAATTGCCAATACGCTGTCATGTACGTATGCAGAGATTGAACAAATTAGTGTCTTTCCTAGTAGCTTCATCTAATTGGATATGTCATCTTCTTATACATCTCCTGATGAGGTCTTCTCTCTTAACTGTAACATATTGTTTTACAAAAGACATCAGGGTGTATTTGCTTCTTAAAAAAAAAAAAAAATCTAATCACTGCACTAGAGAATCATTCCATCAAACTCTCCAGTACACTTTCAGATGGGAAGCAAGTCTCCTAGAAAGACACTGTCATTTTTCTAGGTAATTGTTCCTTCTCTGGATCCTCTTTCTAACGCTGGACAGCCCTCACTTGCCGATGTAGCTCTGTCTGTGTGGAAACCACTTTTCCCAGTGAGAACTGAATAGTCAGGTCAGATATATCTTAGAAGTATAGCATAAATGCCAAAATGTTTCATGCTGTTTACTGTTTGAACACTGAATTAACTTCAAGTTCTTTCACGCAGTCAAGCAATTATTTAACCAATAATCAACACCTAAGAGTGAGTATTAAAATTCTATCTCTTGAAGGAGACACAGCATTCTTGCTTCTAGCATTAACAAGCACTTTTTCCCCCGTTATCACGCGACAGGCTATTTTTAACATTTGCCTGAATATATTTTGCATCTTTCTTTGATCCAGAAAGCAGTTCTGTGAGGTTTGCCTGCACACCGCCGTGGCAGTCCAGAGCAAAGCTTTTCCATTTCACTGCAATTTCGGCATCGGCTTTTTGCACGCAGCCGTGCGTGCCTGCTGCTCCAGCGCAAGCCGTGCTGAGCAGGCTGCACAGGGGACTGCCACGTGCCTGAAGCACATGGTCATGCAGGCAGCAGCCACCCAGAGCCTCACGTGAAAGCCAATGTGAAGAGCAGCTCTCGGCACCAGCCTGCCTGGCGGTTGAGCTGGTCATTCCCACGTTGTCACGTGGGAGAGCAAAGGTCAGGAAACTCCCAGCTCCTCTCGGTGCTGGAGGTCGAGTCCTTCGACTCAAAGAGAGGGGGCTTGTGCTGCGGCTCATGCAACACCCAGTAACTGCTTGTAAACAATGATTAAAGCTTAGGAGAGGATTCCACGTACGAGCTGGCTGCCGGGAACGCTGCCCTTCGCGCTACAAAGGCTGTGCTGGAAGAGGAGGTCACGTTAAGAAACACAGGGGAAGGAACACTGCAATAGAGGGAGTGTTGCACACACACCCTTTCGTGGGCTGCCCGCTTCACCAGTCATTCCCAGTACGCAGCCAAGAGGCTGGATGGAGCAAGAACAAACCTCTCCCAGTTGGCTGCCGTGCCTATCACAAACAAGAGTTAAAAGGAAAAGCCAAAACCCACCCAATCACGCCCAGTGTCAATCAGTACAGTTCAGTCTCTAGGCAAGAAGTAAAAGGTAATGGATACTGTGCTCTAGAGGAGATCTGGGCTGAGTAAATAAAACATGGCATTTAATGAAATCTTGGTGTTCTTGCAGGGTAAGAGGTACACGTACATTTCACATGGAAATAGTTTCCAGTTTTTTGATTAATGTACCCGTATTTATTTTTTTTTTTAAACTGAAAGTGAAGACTTGCAGATATTGCACATAGGTGCATTTCTGCAGCAGGTTAAAGCTTGGCTTTCTTTTTTCTTTCCTTAAAATAATCTTTGGCAGACCCTTTGCAAGTAGTCTAAGGCACCCAGCCGTCCACGCAACACAGACTGAAAATCACTGTCATAGGAACGCGAAGAACAAGGGAGTTTTTTCAAAGCCTCCAACAGCCCCATCCTCCCTAAGGAGCAAGGCAGGAACAACACGCGGCAAGACAGGCCGTCCCCGTGTCAGCAGCGTCCCTGTGACGCAGCCCCACGTCCAAGGCTTCGGTGGCAAACAGAAAATTCAGATCTAAACCACAAAATCCCAGACCCATCCTTCTAATTAGGGTCTTCCACCAGACTTAGTTGATGCTTCTGAACTCTAATTCACTCCATTAAAACCCTCTGCAGTAGCCACCCCACCCACCCAGGTAAGGGCTACACAGGGAAAAGAGCCAGATCAAAGCAACCACCAAGTGGTCACCAGCAAAATACAAACCCCCCTTTGCATACAAACAGCTACGAACACTCCAAGCCTCCTTAAAGGACTCCACAGTTAAATGGAGATTTACAATCCACGAAAAAATGGGAGAGGACAACACAAGGCACGCAACAGATGAAGAACTGCGAGAATGGGTTTACATAACAGGTTACTTTAAAAGCCAGATTTATAAAACCTGTTCTTCTGAGAGATGACAGGTGGCAACCAACTAACCAGCATCCAATATAAGGAGAGAAAAGAGATTTTAAATGCCTGTACACATTACAATGAATGGCAGTCTGCAACACTAAAATAAATCAAAATAGTACTTTTTGTTAACTAAATCAGTACTATTAAAAAAAAATACATCAGACTGCAATCTCGGAACAGGCATTACCCTGCATCCCTCCTCTTCAAACGATCTGCCATATGTACACTCTGTACGTGAACAGGAATTTATGGCAAAGTAGGTGCTTGCTTTAGTCTTTGCTATAGTCCAGAGAGCAGACAACAAACTGGTGAACCTCAACATCTTTCCATTGACCAGACAACCTGAGTCAGAAATACCAAAGTAAGTTAAATTTAGAAGGAACTTTGTTGTTGTTGTTGTTAATGATTACTTTTTTCACACATAAGAAGAAAAAAATAAAAATCAGTGAGGATTTGGTAATGGCATGTTTACAGTCAGGGTCAGCTCAGCTTTGCCGAGCCCGACGTGAACGCCAGCGCAGATTTCCAGATCTCTTGCAGAGACAGCAGAAAATAGGTTGGGGGGGCAATAACATTAACTTCTAAAGACAGTTGAGGCTTGTATTTTAGAGCACGCACAAAATCACATCTTATGCCTCTCTTGTATAGACCCTCTGCAGAAGGACCCGAGATACACCCTGCAGGTACACGAGTCACACTCGGTGTCCCACGTGCGTGCGTGCGTCCCCTCCCACCCACGGGACATGCAGGTACTGGAGTTTTGACCAACTGCACAGGAGACAGCGATGCCAAATGCCGCCCAGCCACCAAAAGCAGGGACACGAGCAGGACGGGACCGACCCCTCCTTCAGCCAGAGCCCACACAGGCTTCCGATATAAGACAAAATTCAGAGGACACAACAAGGAAATATTTTTAGCAGAATTATTGTCACCTAAAAAAAATTCAGCCTTCCTAAAATAAGATTGCGTGGAATTAATTTTTATTGGAATTGTGTGTTTTATGCTATTTGTTCTTGGGTTTATTACAACAGTACAAATCTCAACAGTCACACGTACTTGGAACCATAGCTCACACCAATTAAAAAACCTTTTTGGTGTACAGTTCAAAAGATGTATTTTAAAAGCCTTAAGATGTATTAACCAAAAGGCTCCATTATCACAATTTTAACATTTACCTCCAGACTAACTTTTGTATTTCAAAGAAGCACATTTGCCTTGGAACTTTTATGACAACTTTAAATCATTGCTTTTACTCTTATTAAAAAAAAAAAAAAAGTTTTTTAAAAAATACATATTGTCTCATTTAAAAGCTTGCTCAAATGCTAAACTCTGTGATGATCTTCTCTTCAAAACAGATTGTCCAAGTGAGATTTTTACACGGTAACACACAAAAATTTCAACGACCTGATGACAAACCAGACCACTGTTAATTATGTCATAATACCGATCTGTAATGGAGCAGGGAGGAAAAGATAAGATTATTTTAAGAAACGGAACAAGCTCTTTTAATAAAAGCACATATAACCAAAAATATCATATTATTCTTAAGGCAAGATGGCACAGGGGAAAAATACCTGCAATGTTAGATTTTTTTTGTATGCAATCACAAGAGAAGTGACTTCTCTTCCAACAGTATAAAAAGCACAGAATTTCTAGTGAGGAAAGTTTGTAACCCTGAGCTGCAAATGGCTCAGAGCAAACTCCAAAAAAAAAAAATCAAAAAAAAAAAAATCAATGAGTTGAAAAGTCACAGAGACAGCTGATTACAAATAAATTCTGACAGGTGATCGTTAAAAGCCCAGCTCATAACCAGGCTGCTCCAAAACAAAAAAAGAAAAAAAAGAATGAGGACAGATTATCTTGCTTTCAATTTTACGTGTGCATATACAACAGAAAATGGTGTAAGGATATACACACTATTTTTAAAAACTGGCTCGGAAAAAAACGAGGGTTTTTTCTATGCTGCCCTTGCCAACTCCAAATATATTTTAACTTTGGAAATCCTTCTAAGTTATTAGTTAACTCTGAAATGCCTTGAAACTGAAACACAAGCTAAAGTCAAATGGACAAAATGTAAAAGTTAACGAAATTCATGACTGAACACGCTCTTCTCACTTGGGACCAAGCAGTCTGTGACAGGTTTCAGGTGTTTTGGGGGGTGTTATATTCTTTTTAATGAGAAAGGAATCTTCGAGGCTTGGAAGACACTTCTATTTCATCCTGTTCCACAACTTTTGTCATTCTATTTATTTATTTTGCCTCCTTATCAGATGATTCTGACAATGACTTCGCACGCTGAGCATGGCAAATGATCAAGCAGAAGGGAGAGGAGTGGTTTCCTGCTCCCAAGAGCACACTTTGCTCCAGCAAACCTCGTGTGAGCAGAAGAGCACAATAAATATCACCCTTGGCCCTTCTTTCAAAAAAAAGTAAAAAAGGCAAAGCTCCATGTTTTCCAAACTTCAATGTTGACATTATTCCACTGACCATGATCTCAGCCATGCTGGTGTGAAGCCAGGGCAATTATTCTGAATACGTACTAGTGTCTCTAAAGGGATGATTTTCAAGTGCTAATAAACTAATAGAAGACTTCCACTGACATCAGATGGGTTTGAACCACGCAGTACAATCAGAACTTGGACTCCACGATGTTTTCTTTGCCTACAGTTTAAGGTGACTATGGATGCAAGGTATCAGCTCTGGTCAGAGTTAGACCCAAGTAAGACTGCAAGGCAGTTCCAAAATTTAGTTCCTGCCCCCTGTACTGGGGCAAATTTTACTTTGCTCAATACAAAGTAAGATTATGGTCAAAATTTCAAACGGGAAGCATTGTGTTCAAATTCTAACTTCAAATCAATTGCCCACTCCTGTGTTCTCAGAGGAAATACTGGCCAAAGGAATATTTTCCTTGAGGGTCCTGTTCATTTAACACCGTGGCATCTACGCATTACTATTCCATTCGTGGTCTTTTTACTTCCTAATAGCCATGCTACCAACGAAGGAAAGAAGAAAGGCAAGTTTCCTTGAAATCCTCACAGCTTCCTTACATAATTTGACCAAAAATCCCCGCAGAGCAACTCAGCAATAACTAGAGTTATTATTTTTATTTTTTGGAGTGCAAGTGACTTGAATCACCTTGGCTCTCTCTAAGCTGCCCGTCAGCTGTACAGGGAGAAGCAATGATTTGTTACAGTGGGGAGGAGGGCTCGTGCCAGAAATCCATGGGAAGTTCTTAAGACTGATTTACCTGGTCTGACGGGGCTCTGCATGCAGTTCTGCGACACCATGCCTGGATGGACTGAAGTAGAAGCCCTGCTGCTGAGGTCCATGACAGAAGGTGATGCTGAGGTAGCTTGCTGGAGACCTGACTGGTGCGGGCTATGCTCATGCTGGTTTGGGCTGGGTGGAATGCCATTTTCTGAGAGGAATTCTTCCAGGTCCATGTATTCCAACTGGAAAGTGTCTCCATCGTATGGCAGTGTCTTGTCCCATAATGTTGGGCCCAAGAAAGCTGACTGAGGGACTGTGGTACTGGTGCTGTCATCGTCTAACTTCTTCTCTTTGTCTTTTTCTTTACCGAATGCTTAAACAAAACACATTAAAAAGGTGTAAGAGCTTAGCAATTAAAATATCAGCCACTTCTACTTCCATTAGTTCTCCTGAATTCTCAGCTGTAAGAAATTAATATTTCCTTCATAAAAATAACTCCTTTGATGCAAGCTATTTGGTAGAGAACTGAAGGGTCATGCCAACTGAGCACCTTTGCCGGATCCAGCTGCAGTTTTGAGATTTTTCTCTATTTTTAGTTAACTACCCCATTGCATGCAAGGCTTTGAATGCCAGCTTTAATAAACACTCAACAGACTTAAAAACAAGTACTTAAGTGGAAGCAAACTGGAAGATGTTACATATTCTGTTGAGAACAGTCTCAAACTAATATCCTCATAGCTTATTAAGCTCTCATAAATTAAAGTCACTCTCTTGCTAGCCCTTACACAAAAGCAGTCCTCAAATTCAGCACCTCACAACACTGTTATCAGCCAGTAATTTAGAACAGCGAAGTCTGACAGAATATGTATTCTGATGTGCAGAAAAGCTAATGAAAAAGGTGGAAGCAAAGCAAAAGTTAAAAAGATGACGCTTCCTGCTCATTGCTACAACACCCAGTGATTTCAACACGCATTTCGGAAGGGAAACACCGGATTTCTCTATCAGATTTCCACAAATCCGAACCAATAAAGCTTCCTCTCAGCTTCCCTGCCTTCTTAATCTTCTTTCAACCACACGCAACCATCCCGGGGACACCCCTCGA